>NC_061510.1:210387037-210477470 GCF_022539505.1 Lolium rigidum
AAACCTTCATCAAAACTGCTCGTCAACACCTTCTGCTCCTCGTTGGGATCGACATTCTTACTTATCGAAGATACTACGATACACCCCATATACTTGTGGGTCATCAACGACGCCATAAGGTAGGAGGCATGACGGCATGGCGGCGGAGGGGAAAGCCCTTTTTTTAGGGGAAAGCTTTGTGTGAGCTCTTTGGGTCAACAGTCAACATCATTCAAAAGCAACGGTCAATTCACAACCACCGCGGCTCCCTAGCCGTCACCGTTAACGACAAAGCCTCTGACCAGACGATGCGAGGGGTTTCAAACTAGAGGGAGGGGAAAACTGAGGAAAAGTTAAGCGGCTGGGGATAACTGAGTACAACTAACGAACCAGAACACGAAAATAGAAGTCCCTAAATATAATGGGTTGAAAGATAGAATTTAGTACTAGGATTGATCAACTAATTATTGTACTAGTACTTGAGTTTAGGATATGGTTCTAGGGTTTACTTGTGATCACCATGTGATACACAATTAGGTTGGGATATGGCCTATCAACACCCACGCTGGCTCCTACAAAAGAGATGAACAGAAGATCAGAAGTGGACCTAAACAGAAATACAACATAATTTAACAAATTTGGGAATAGAGATTGAGAACACCTACACTAGTACCGCATAGGGCATCTATCAGGGGAAAACCGAACAAAAAATAGCAGCAAAGAAACATGGCAGAGGAGGGACGCCGCACCTGTTGACGATCGACGAATGATCGATCAGAATCGGCCCAAGAATCGGGAGAAGTGCAACGAAAAGAGCCAGCGAGCCAGCTACATGAGACGAACTAACGCGTCGATTCGTTTCGGGCGTCGCTTCGTGTTCGTCAAACTCAAGTCACGACGCCTAATCAACGCCTACTGCCTAGCCTCAATCGATATAACTCGCTATGATCAATTCGCGAGGCCGTGATAGGAAGCCTGGGAGGCTGGCCCTTTTGGCCTTTTATTCCTTTTACACGTCCATGACAGAATCCAGTGAAGCCAATTTGGTTTTTAGCTGAATAGATATAGGCCCATACCAAATTCCGGGGCCCCAAAAAAATTGGGCCCTATGCGGATGCATCGTTTGCACTCCTGCTGGCTCGGGCATGTGACCTATGTATGTTGATACCATGTTGGATTGACTAGGGTTTAGTCTCCCTTACCAATGATAATATGGTCACTTCAACATATAGTTAGGGTGGCCACAAGTGCTTGACTAAACAAGGTTTTGATATTCTCCAATTGTTTCTCTTCTAAAGAAATGTTGAGAAGGAGCTAGGGTTTATTACTAGTGATATACTTATGATTCCATGCGATGGATGATATCTGCTTATCATATTTGAACTCTAACTTGTACTTATACTTCCAAAGCATGATCAAGTATTCAACATGACCAACTTACTCTTCATCGATATTCCTTTGATATCCTCTTCTCTTATTACTTTTATTCCTAGGTCTTAGGGTTTTACGATCAACACCCACTTTGTGGTAATCATGGGTTGGCTTCTGAGGGTATTACTAGTGAAGTATGGTTCTCCCCTCCAATATCAAGTGCTTGATCAATTTTTTTGAGTGTAACACTTTAGGTTGAGCTCTATTATATGGGTAGGTATTACTCTAGAGATTATGATGTGCTCACAAGATCCCTTTAGGTATATATAGGTTAAGTCTCCACTTGGCTAGATTTGTTTGGATGGTTCCTACTTTACTTCTTAATGTAAAGAATGTGGTTCTATTCCTTTAAAGTTGTACTACCTCACCACTTCCCAATGAGATGGATTATATCATAAGGTTCTAACTCAAAGGATGATGATGAGATCATTTGAATGGATGGATATAACTCCCCCTTTTCTAGGGTTTGATATAGGTAGATTTGGGATAGATACAAGTAAGATAGGCAAGGCTTTTCTTGATGTCCTTGTCATCGTTCAAGAATGAAGTGAAAGAAATACCACGAAGATCATGGTAGGCACATTGATTTGATTAAGGCATGGAAAAAGAAGTTAAGAATAATTTTTCTTGTCCCATTTGACCTACCCCTAGATCAAATCACCTCTACCAAAAATATGTTTTTTTTTTTTGAGAAACACAGTACAAACGCAGGCGCTCACATACACGCGCATACACTCACCCCTATGAACGCACACACGCACACCCTACCCCTACGAGCACCTCCGGAAGACTGAGCCGGCGGATTGGATCTTGAAATTGACGAAGTCACCACGAGCGCCTCGGCGTCGACGGGAACGTCGCCTCCCACTGAATGAATATTCCGCCTTTATGAGACACACAGATGTCAAACCTGGGGTTTGAACTCTGGTGGGCTGGGGGTACAACCACCCTCCTAACCACCCAACCTCAGGTTGGTTCTCCCAAAAATATGTTCTTAATAGCATGCAGGTCATATTTTCTTGGTGAAATTGATGTTTGAGAGTATGTGCCTTACCATATAAACCTATAAAGGGAAGGAGTACATGTTATGTAAATACATATAGGTACATCTGCTTGCATATTTATTGTGGTCGGATTATGAAATGTGATAACATTTTTGTGTTGCGTTGCACTTCGATACAAATCACGCCCTCAACCTCGGCTCTCGAAGCCTGATTCGAGTATCAACACACATCACACAATATAATCTTCAGATGAAAGGGGGTTGGGAACTGCAATTTTTTTTTGCCTGATGATGAAGGGACCGTCACTAGCGAGCGAACTAAGGCTCGAGAGCTTTTTTTTGCCCGTGGCAACGATTTATTTCCAATGTACATTGGGCAAATCATGAATGTGAGATCCAAGGATTTAATGATTACGATTTAAAATGTGACCAGTGACATGATGCATCGACTAATCGCTTGTTGCAAAACATCGGTTGACCTAAGAAGGTTTCGGTTTGATGCGGAGACCATTTCGTTACTCGGCCATGAAATTGGGTTAGCACGCCTAATAAGCTTTAAATCGTTGTAAAAACACTTTTTTTTTCAAATTGTCAAAAAAAATTCGGGCTAGAAGTGGTAGAGCGATAAATTGGATATGCAAGACGTAACGGAGACTAAAGATTTTTTTGTGTGATGATCTAGCACAATCAAGATAACCATGATCCTCCTATGATATCTTTCAGAATTCAGATATGCAACTACGATGTTGGATCATGAAGCTTGATCATAATAACCGTGGACACCACTTGTCATGTGCCCAACACATCGCTATAAGGCCAGGAACATCTTTTTTGAGATGGAAAGGCATGAACTTAAATCGAATACAAACACTACCAAAAGCAAATCGAATGCGAACACTACCTAAAGCAAATCGAATGCGAACACCACAAAGCATCTGGCAAAGAGAGAGCAACGCGCACGCAGCTCGTTGCACATGCACTGGAGATATTTTGGCCGGCCCTCCGTGCAGTCGTGCACCAAACGCCCAGATCCATCCCACCGACGCGCAGGCGCAGCGCACCTCCGGTCGTCTTTCCGGTTTAGGTTTTCCATCTCGCTCTCGCACGCTTCGTTTTAGCCGCAAACTCCACCCACCCACCACCCATCGATCGAAATCCCACGAAAAACTTGCCCCAAAAAACACCAGCGCCCACCTCCCCTCCTCCTTCTCCCCCACCTCCGCGCAGATCCAACCATGGCGGCCCCCTCCCGCACCTCCTGGGCCGACGTCGCCGACGCCGAGCCAGCCCCTCCCGCTCCCGCTCCCGCTCCAGCTCCGGCGCCCGCGCCCGCCGCATCCAACGGCCCCGCGCGCGCCGACCGCTCCTCCTACGTCCCTCCCCACCTCCGCAACCGCTCCTCCGCGGCGCCGCCTCCCGCGTCCTCCGCTCCACCCCCGCGCGCCGCGCCAGGCCTCCTCGGCCGCCCCGCTCCCGCCGCCGGGGGGAGGTTTGCGGCCAGCGGCCCCCCGCCTCGCAGGTGGGACCGGGAGCCCAACCCCTTCGGCAACGAGGAGGAGGCGGCGCCGGAGCCCGTGCCCTTCGACGAGCACCAGAACACCGGGATCAACTTCGACGCCTACGAGGACATCCCCGTCGAGACCAGCGGCCGGGAGGTGCCGCCAGCCGTCGGCACCTTCGCCGAGATCGACCTCGGCGCCGCGCTCAACGACAACATCCGCCGCTGCAAGTACGTGCGCCCCACCCCCGTGCAGCGCCACGCCATCCCGATCTCGCTCGCCGGCCGCGACCTCATGGCCTGCGCGCAGACGGGGTCCGGGAAGACGGCCGCCTTCTGCTTCCCTATCATCAGCGGCATCATGCGGGGTCCGCCCGTGCAGCGGCCGCAGCGGAGCGGGAGCAGGACCGCCTGCCCGCTCGCTCTCATACTCTCGCCCACAAGAGAGCTCTCCATGCAGGTGACCACATCTCTCCTTTGACGCTTCAGATTATTTTTCCTTTTATTATTACACGCGCTGCAGGTGACCACATCTCTCCTTTGACGCTTCAGATTATTTTTCCTTTTATTATTACACGCGCTTGATTCCTTACCTTTGCCTTGTACTGCAGATTCATGAAGAGGCCAAGAAATTTTCATACCAGACTGGTGTCAGGGTAGTCGTTGCATATGGTGGGGCGCCTATTACCCAGCAGGTCTGGTTTTCTAACGCATTGGCTGCAATACCTAAAGTTCTGAGAATAGAAAATTTCTGTCTCAGAAAACTTTCCAGTAGAAGTGTATTTCCATGCTAGTATAGATGGTCAGTTCTTCACATAGCGAATGTTAACCGTCTCTGGAATTGCTGGTTGCATTCGTTGTTGCATTTGGTTCTAGTTAATTCTCCTGCAATGTGCAGGGTGATTTGCATAAACTGAGATCAAATGGTTAGGTATTTTTTATTTGTTCAGAACGTATTCAACAGTTTCGTATTTATAGCAAAAAAACAACAGAACATGTGCCTGTATTCTTGACTTGCCACCCTTCCACAGATCCATGTACATATATGTTTAGAAATCTGTGGTCCTCTATTCTGTGTTAGACAGTGCTTCAGTGTACGATTGATTTCCATCGGAATTTTCTTCTCATCCAAAATCTGGTTCCTTTCTAGAGCGACATTACTACTGTTTTGTTTGTTAGTGTTAGCAGTGAGTTGTCTTTCTCGTTGTCCTTTTCTTCGCCATCTTGATCTCAGGTCCCTCAGTGATATTACACCTATTATGGGTTTTGTCGTGCATGTCCCGTTGACCCCCATTGATTTTCTGGCTTTGTGTTAGATTTCACTGGTGCTGTTTGTCTGCTATCTTCAGCTTTTGTTCTCACCTAATATTTCTCTGATGTGTCATACAGCTAGTTGATTTTGCTGCATATTAGCTTTTGGATGCTTGGGCGTAACCTTAGCTGTTTAATTTCTATCAGACAATAACTCACTTTTCATTATTTTGGCAGTTGCGAGATCTTGAGAGGGGTGTTGACATTCTTGTGGCTACTCCTGGTCGTTTGGTTGATTTACTGGAAAGGGCAAGAGTATCCTTGCAGTCAATCAGATACCTTGCCCTTGATGAGGCAGATAGAATGCTGGACATGGGTTTTGAACCGCAAGTTAGGAGAATTGTTGAGCAAATGGACATGCCCCCACGAGGTGTCAGGCAGACATTGTTGTTTAGCGCTACATTCCCAGGAGAAATCCAGGTTAGATTTTTTATCTCGCACTTCTGTAGTAATCTCAATGCTACACATTTCTTAAATAATTTAGATGTCTGGTTCTTGCTATTAAGTTTGAGCCCCTGGTTGTACTTTTTTCCCCCTTGTTGCCGAGTTGATTTGCTTCTCTCCTGTTGATAGCCATATCCTAAATTTGGTTGATGTTGTACCCTTTAAGCACTATGCCATCATTTCCTTGAATGGTGTTAACCTTTGGTTCTTTGCTAGACGTGCTTAGGCGAAGTAGTTAGATTTACATCTTGAGAGGCCTACTGATACTACATCATTGTGCTATACATTGTTAATACATTGCTATATGATATGAACATTGAGGACCAATGTCGTATTAAATTAGAGAAAACCTTCAGCAAGTAGCCCAATAATACAATGGTTGTCAGCTTATCATGTGCTTAATATGTTAGTCATGCTTGTGTCCGGGTGCTGATGTATTTTTAGTTCTCCAATTGGGTTTCCTGTGCTATGCTGAATATCATTTGCATGTACATTGTTTTCCAATTGTAGTTCTTTATTTCAAAACTGTTTCAATTTGCGTTCTTAATGACATTGAGGTTACTCCTAACGAACACAGAGAATGGCATCTGACTTTCTGGAGAACTACATATTCCTGGCTGTTGGAAGAGTCGGGTCGAGTACTGAGTTGATCGCCCAGAGAGTTGAGTTTGTACAGGAGGCAGATAAAAGAAGTCACCTGATGGACCTTCTCCATGCACAGAGAGACAGTGCAGATCAAGCAAAGGTAATATATTGTCTGTTCCTTTTTATTAGTGTTGTTATTCAATCAATTTCCCTTATGTTTTGTTTTTCAATTTCTCTTTAGATCTGTTGCGAAGTATCTCTACCTCTGGGCTTACTCTAAGCAACCCAGTACAATATTTATTCGTGGTGCTCATTTTTTATTTTCTGCTGCAGCAAGCTCTCACACTTGTCTTCGTGGAAACCAAAAGGGGTGCAGACTCGCTGGAGAACTGGTTGTGTACGAATGGATTTCCAGCTACTTCTATTCATGGTGATAGAAACCAGCAGGTTTGTTCTTGTTTTTAATTCAGAACCAACCATTTTGCTTGGAGCATTTTTTTATTGAATTATTATATTATATAATTGATCAGCTACCATGGAATGAATATTGTTCAACTACTGTTCTGGTTGGTTTGTTCGTCAAACTGTATACTTAGTTTTGTTTTAATTCCATCTTTTGCTATCACACAGCAGAACTAGAACTACTAATTTATTGATTTCCTCCAACATTTCGGTAGTATTGAATCTTACTACTTGGTGAGACCATTGTGGATATTTGTTAAATATAAACTATAACATGCTCATGTCATCAAGGGCTATATTTTTCCTGACAGATTGATGTACAATTTCTTGCAGGAAAGAGAATATGCTTTGAGATCCTTCAAGAGTGGCCAGACTCCAATTCTAGTTGCAACTGATGTGGCGGCCAGGGGCCTTGACATTCCTCATGTTGCTCATGTTGTGAACTTTGATCTCCCCAACGATATCGATGATTACGTACACAGGATTGGTAGGACAGGGAGGGCAGGAAAAAGCGGTCTTGCGACGGCTTTCTTCAATGACAACAATTCTTCAATGGCGAAGTCTCTAGCTGACTTAATGACAGAATCTAATCAGGAGGTACCTGCGTGGCTCATTCGCTATGCAGCTCGCCCATCATATGGCAGCAGCAGTGGTGGAAGGAACAGGCGTGGTGGTGGAGGTGCGAGTCGCTTTGGTGGCCGGGACTTCCGGAAGGAGTCTTCATCCTTTGGCAAGGGTGGTGGCGCCGACTATGGAGGCAGCAGTGGTGGCTATGGTGGCTCCTCTACATATGGGGGTGGTGGCTATGGTGGTGCTGGGGCTCCCAGTGCCTGGGATTAATGTTGTAGTTGCTCTCTCGTAGGGTCTATCAGGTTACTTTTTACTCTAGTTTCTCATTAGATATACATTTTTGGTAGGAGCTGATATACAGCGACAGTACGAGTGAACTGTGTCATCCCCTCTTTCTTCTGGTTACTGCCGAGCTAGTCTTATCTTACAGGTATCCATTATGGAGTGTCTTGAGCACTTTCAAGCACACACGCACTAAGTTCCCCAGTTAGGCATAGGATTTCCAGAGGCTAAAATTCCGGTGTTAGGGATATAAGAGCTGGTGTTGGTAGACTGACATTTAGCAGTTGATGTCGAGTTTCTGTCTTCGTGTTTCCATGGTCCATGTCTTTTTGGTCGTTGGCTGGTTAGAGCTTGCGATGAGGGTGCTTTTGCGGCTTGAATTTTGTCCGAGATTTTATTTTTGATACCCAGGTGGTGCTTAGTCCTTTATATCCTGTTGTAATGTATATACTGTGAGGTCAGGCTGGAACGATAAAGTTATCTATCTTCTTTAGGAGGAAGAGAAGGGGTACATTTTCTGATGGTTTTGTTTCAACAAGATAAATGTTATTGTGGATTCGTTTTGGAATTATCCAAGGTTTCTCTGTTCTAACCTTGCGGTTATGTGCTCATGCCATGGTATTCTGTGTGTGTTGCAGTAAAGTTTAACTGAGGCAACAGTTTAGAGTTTTTTTTATTGAAGTTTAAATAGCTTAAAATACAGCTTGGCAAGCAGTGAGAGATATAAAGGTTATATATGGAAATGAATGAACCGAGTCGTCCACCCAGCAGATCGACCACCTTGACTGCAGAGATGGCTGACGTTCTTGCTGACAGTGCCTTGCCACCTTGGTGAGGGAGCTGTCGCAAGATGTGGCAACCTCCTTTAGTGCACAAATGGCGGACTTGACAGTGCAGGTGCCTGCTTAGAGATGGGGTGCTTGCTTTGTGTCGCCTAGCTTTATCGAATAGGATGAATTCCTGATGTATCCCAAACCTATGCATTACAATCTATGTAGAAGCAGTTAAAGTTGGGAAAATTGACTCACGGTCAGTATTAAACTATTAATACTACTCTTCAAGTTTTTTTCCTTTCTATATCTATGGATCTGTTGCAACATCCCTCGCTCTATCTGTATGATTTCCTCAATAGTCGATAATGTGCGGAGACTTAGGGCATGCAAAATGGTAGGGAAGATATGTCTCTTAGTAGTTCACGTTATCTAGAGAAGACGATAAATAGTAATGATACAATACATTATCTCTTATTACCATATCTTAAAATAAATGAGAATTAATTATTTTTAGTAGAAAATTGTGTGTCTAAGGGAAGACAAGTCATACAATGGGGAAAATAGTTCTCTCTTATTTCATAAGAGATCATCCCTTAGCTAAGAGAAGACAACCTTCTATTTGTTAATTCGCTCTCCTCCAACTAAGCAAAAAAAGATTTGCTAGTTCTCAGCTAGCTGAGAACGAACTTTGTTCTCAGTCATGTCTTACACCATTCAATTTGCATCATGATTTGTATGCTAGTCATAAATTGCAACATGAGTTGCAACTGAACTTTGATCATCTGACTGCAAACGAAGTTAGTTCTCGATCAACTGAGAAATAGTCACACCGAAGCAAAAAATTCTATGTGGTAGCCGTAAGGGGAGACTGACATCACCCTACTGTACATGCCCTTATATGGTTGTAGATCTGCAACAGCTATAGCAGGTGACCGTTATCCACGGTAGACCAGGAGGAAATACTCTTACTACGGTAGGAAATTAGGAAATATAAGAGCATCTCCACTCGTTTCCCCGAACAGGCCCCGGCGTGCCATTTTTTTATCCGGACGGCGAAAAATGGCCCAGTCGCGCCCCCGGTTCCTCGTTTTTCGCCGGATTTGGGCTTTCATCCATCCGGCAAGCCCACGCCAACCCGGGCCTAAGCGCGCGAAACGCCGAGAAATCTCTCCCGCGCTTTCGCTTCGTCTTCGCCGCAGAGGTGGACCCAACCGGTCAGCGACACACGCATCGTCTTCCGCACACGCATCGTCTTCCGCGCGCACTAACTGCCGCCGGTCAGCTCGCCGCGGACGCGTCGCATTCTGATACGCGTACAGCACGCGTCCGTTGGGAACCCCAAGAGGAAGGTGTGATGCGTACAATGACAAGTTTTCCCTCAGAAAGAAACCAAGGTTTATCGAACCAGGAGGAGCCAAGAAGCACGTTGAAGGTTGATGGCGGCGAGATGTAGTGCGGCGCAACACCAGGGATTCCGGCGCCAACGTGGAACCTGCACAACACAACCAAAGTACTTTGCCCCAACGAAACGAGTGAGGTTGTCAATCTCACCGGCTTGCTGTAACAAAGGATTAGATGTATAGTGTGGATGATGATTGTTTGCGAGAAAACGAGTAAAGAACAATAGCAGCAGATTTGTATTTCGGATGTAAAGAATGGACCGGGGTCCACAGTTCACTAGAGGTGTCTCTCCCATAAGATAAATAGCATGTTGGGTGAACAAACTACAGTCGGGCAATTGACAAATAGAGAGGGCATGACAATGCACATACATGACATAATGAGTATTGTGAGATTTAATTGGGCATTACGACAAAGTACATAGACCGCTATCCAGCATGCATCTATGCCTAGAAAGTCCACCTTCAGAGTTATCATCCGAACCCCTTCCGAGTATTAAGTTGCAAAACAACGAGACAATTGCATTAAGTATGGTGCGTAATGTAATCAATAACTACATCCTCGGACATAGCATCAATGTTTTATCCCTAGTGGCAACAACACATCCACAACCTTAGAACTTTCTCGTCACTCGTCCCGATTTAATGGAGGCATGAACCCACTATCGAGCATAAATACTCCCTCTTGGAGTTAAGAGCAAAAACTTGGCCAGAGCCTCTACTAATAACGGAGAGCATGCAAGATCATAAACAACACATAGGTAATAGATTGATAATCAACATAACATAGTATTCTCTATCCATCGGATCCCGACAAACACAACATATAGAATTACAGATAGATGATCTTGATCATGTTAGGCAGCTCACAAGATCCAACAATGAAGCACATGAGGATAAGACAACCATCTGCTACTGCTATGGACCCATAGTCCAGGGGTGAACTACTTACTCATCACTCCGGAGGCGACCATGGCGGTGAAGAGTCCTCCGGGAGATGATTCCCCTCTCCGGCAGGGTGCCGGAGGCGATCTCCTGAATCCCCGAGATGGGATTGGCGGCGGCGGCGTCTCCGGAAGGTTTTCCGTATCGTGGCTCTCGGTACCGGGGGTTTCGCGACGAAGGCTTTAAGTAGGCGGAAGGGCAACGCGGGGGGCCACACGAGGGCCCCACACACCAGGGCCGCGGCCAAGGGCCAGGCCGCGCCGCCCTGTGGTGTCGGCGCCTCGTGGCCCCACTTTCTTTCCCCCTCGGTCTTCTGGAAGCTTCGTGCAAAAATAGGACCCTGGGCGTTGATTTCGTCCAATTCCGAGAATATTTCCTTACTAGGATTTCTGAAACCAAAAACAGCAGAAAACAAGCAATCGGCTCTTCGGCATCTCGTTAATAGGTTAGTGCCGGAAAATGCATAAATACGACATATAATGTGTATAAAACATGTAGATATCATCAATAATGTGGCATGGAACATAAGAAATTATCGATACGTCGGAGACGTATCAGCATCCCCAAGCTTAGTTCCTGCTCGTTGGCGCGTAGTTGACGTGGGAGTTAGAAATCTTTGTGGTGTAGCTTTTCTTCAGTTCCCCGGCAACGGCGCCAGAAATTTGCTTGATGCGTGTAGTTGACACGTCCGTTGGGAACCCCAAGAGGAAGATGTGATGCGCACGGCGGCAAGTTTCCCTCGATAAGAAACCAAGGTTTAATCGAACCGAGTAGGAGTCAAGAAGCACGTTGAAGGTTGATGGCGGCGGGATGTAGTGCGGCGCAACACCGGAGATTCCGGCGCCAACGTGGAACCTGCACAACACAACCAAAGTACTTTGCCCCAACGAAACAGTGAGGTTGTCAATCTCACCGGCTTGCTGTAACAAAGGATTAACCGTATTGTGTGGAAGATGATTGTTTGCGAGAGAAAATAGTAAAACAAGTATTGCAGCAGATTTGTATTTCGAGTATTAAAGAATGGACCGGGGTCCACAGTTC
The DNA here is from genome assembly GCF_022539505.1 of Lolium rigidum. Taxonomy (NCBI): domain Eukaryota; kingdom Viridiplantae; phylum Streptophyta; class Magnoliopsida; order Poales; family Poaceae; genus Lolium; species Lolium rigidum. Next base: position 210,398,762 of record NC_061510.1, read on the forward strand.
ACTAGAGGTGTCTCTCCCATAAGATAAAAGCATGTTGGGTGAACAAATTACAGTCGGGCAATTGACAAATAGAGAGGGCATAACAATGCACATACATGACATGATAAGTATAGTGAGATTTAATTGGGCATTACGACAAAGTACATAGACCGCCATCCAACCGCATCTATGCCTAAAAAGTCCACCTTCGAGGTTATCATCCGAACCCCTTCCAAGTATTAAGTTGCAAAGCAACAGACAATTGCATTAAGTATGGTGCGTAATGTAATCAACAACTACATCCTCGGACATAGCGCCAATGTTTTATCCCTAGTGGCAACAAGCACAACACAACCTTAGAACTTTCGTCACATCGTCCCAGGTGTCAATGCGGGCATGAACCCACTATCGAGCATAAATACTCCCTCTTGGAGTTAAAAGTAAAAACTTGGCCGAGCCTCTACTAGTAACGGAGAGCATGCAAGATCATAAACAACACATATGTAATAACTTGATAATTAACATGACATGGTATTCTCTATCCATCGGATCCCGACAAACACAACATAGAGTATTACGGATAGATGATCTTGATCATGTTAGGCAGCTCACAAGATCCAACAATGAAGCATAATGAGGAGAAGACAACCATCTAGCTACCGCTATGGACCCATAGTCCAGGGGTGAACTACTCACTCATCACTCCGGAGGCGACCATGGCGGTGTAGAGTCCTCCGGGAGATGAATCCCCTCTCGGCAGGGTGCCGGAGGAGATCTCCGGAATCCCCGAGATGGGATCGGCGGCGGCGGCGTCTCGGTAAGGTTTTCCGTATCGTGGTTTTTCGCATCGGGGTTTCGCGACGGAGGCTTTAAGTAGGCGGAAGGGCAGAGTCGGGGGCCTGACGAGGGGGCCACACCATAGGGCGGCACGGGCCCCCTAGGCCGCGCCGCCTTGTGGTGTCGCCACCTCGTGGCCCCACTTCGTATGTTCTTCGGTCTTCCGGAAGCTCCGTGGAAAAATAGGCCCCCGGGTCTTTGTTTCGTCCAATTCCGAGAATATTTCGTTACTAGGATTTCGAAACCAAAAACAGCAGAAAACGAGAACCGGCACTTCGGCATCTTGTTAATAGGTTAGTTCCGGAAAATGCACGAATATGACATAAAGTGTGCATAAAACATGTAGGTATCATCAATAATATGGCATAGAACATAAGAAATTATCGATACGTCGGAGACGTATCAAGCATCCCCAAGCTTAGTTCTGCTCGTCCCGAGCGAGGTAAAACGATAACAAAGATAATTTCTGAAGTGATATGCCATCATAACCTTGATCATACTATTTGTAAACATATGTAGTGAATGCAGCGATCAAAACAATGGTAATGACATGAGTAAACAAGTGAATCATAAAGCAAAGGCTTTTCATGAATAGTACTTCAAGACAAGTATTAATAAGTCTTGCATAAGAGTTAACTCATAAAGCAATAAATCAAAGTAAAGGTATTGAAGCAACACAAAGGAAGATTAAGTTTCAGCGAGTTGCTTTCAACTTGTAACATGTATATCTCATGGATAATTGTCAACATAGAGTAATATAACAAGTACAATATGCAAGTATGTAGGAATCAATGCACAGTTCACACAAGTGTTTGCTTCTTGAGGTGGAGAGAGATAGGTGAACTGACTCAACATAAAAGTAAAGAGAATGGTCCTTCAAAGAGGAAAGCATCGATTGCTATATTTGTGCTAGAGCTTTTATTTTGAAAACATGAAACAATTTTGTCAACGGTAGTAATAAAGCATATGAGTTATGTACATTATATCTTACAAGTTGCAAGTCTCATGCATAGTATACTAATAGTGCCCGCACCTTGTCCTAATTAACTTGGACTACCGGATCTTTGCAATGCACATGTTTTGACCAAGTGTCACAATGGGGTACCTCCATGCCGCCTGTACAAAGGTCTAAGGAGAAAGCTCGCATTTTGGATTTCTCGCTTTTGATTATTCTCAACTTAGACATCCATACCGGGACAACATGGACAACAGATAATGGACTCCTCTTTAATGCATAAGCATGTGGCAACAATTATTATTCTCATATGAGATTGAGGATATATGTCCAAAACTGAAACTTCCACCATGAATCATGGCTTTAGTTAGCGGCCCAAAGTTCTTCTCTAACAATATGCATGCTCCAACCATGAAGGTGGTAGATCTCTCTTACTTCGGACAAGACGGACATGCATAGCAACTCACATGATATTCAACAAAGAATAGTTGATGGCGTCCCCGAAGCATGGTTATCGCACAACAAGCAACTTAATAAGAGATAAAGTGCATAAGTACATATTCAATACCACAATAGTTTTTAAGCTATTTGTCCCATGAGCTATATATTGCAAAGGTGAATGATGGAATTTTAAAGGTAGCACTCAAGCAATTTACTTTGGAATGGCGGATAAATACCATGTAGTAGGTAGGTATGGTGGACACGAATGGCATAGTGGTTGGCTCAAGTATTTTGGATGCATGAGAAGTATTCCCTCTCGATACAAGGTTTAGGCTAGCAAGGTTATTTGAAACAAACACAAGGATGAACGGTACAGCAAAACTCACATAAAAGACATATGGTAAACATTATAAGACTCCATACCGTCTTCCTTGTTGTTCAAAACTCAATACTAGATGTTATCTAGACTCTAGAGAAACCAAATATGCAAACCAAATTAGCAAGCTCTAAGTATTTCTTCATTAATGGGTGCAAAGTATATGATGCAAGAGCTTAAACATGAGCACAACAATTGCCAAGTATCAAATTATCCAAGACATTTTAGAGTTACTACATGTAGCATTTTCCAATTCCAACCATATAACAATTTAACAAAGATGAAACTTCGCCTTGAATACTATGAGTAGAGCCTAAGGACATATTTGTCCATATGCTACAGTGGAGCGTGTCTCTCTCCCATAAAGTGAATGCTAGGATCCATTTTATTCAAACAAAACAAAAAACAAAAACAAACCGACGCTCCAAGCAAAGTGCATAAGATGTGACGGAATAAAAATATAGTTTCAGGGGAGGAACCTGATAATGTTGTCGATGAAGAAGGGGATGCCTTGGGCATCCCCAAGCTTAGACGCTTGAGTCTTCTTAATATATGCAGGGGTGAACCACCGGGGCATCCCCAAGCTTAGAGCTTTCACTCTCCTTGATCATATTGCATCATACTCCTCTCTTGATCCTTGAAAACTTCCTCCACACCAAACTCGAAACAACTCATTAGAGGGTTAGTGCATAATAAAAATTCACATGTTCAGAGGTGACACAATCATTCTTAACACTTCTGTACATTGCATAAAGCTACTTGGACATTAGTGGATCAAAGAAATTCATCCAACATAGCAAAAGAGGCAATGCGAAATAAAAGACAGAATCTGTCAAAACAGAACAGTCCGTAAAGATGGATTTTATTAGGCCACCAGACTTGCTCAAACGAAAATGCTCAAATTGAATGAAAGTTGCGTACATATCTGAGGATCATGCTCGTAAATTGGCTTAATTTTCTGAGCTACCTACAGGGAGATAGACCCGGATTCGTGACAGCAAAGAAATCTGGAACTGCGCAGTAATCCAAATCTAGTACTTACTTTTCTATCAAAGACTTTACTTGGCACAACAAAACATAAAACTAAGATAAGGAGAGGTTGCTACAGTAGTAAACAACTTCCAAGACACAAATATAAAACAAAAATACTGGAGTAAAAACATGGGTTGTCTCCCATAAGCGCTTTTCTTTAACGCCTTTCAGCTAGACGCAGAAAGTGTATCTCAAGTAACATCGAAGGGTGGTGCACCTACAGCGGGGTTTGGAGTTTTCTCAACCATTGTGACGCCCCGGAACCGGTATCCTGAGGATTCCAGCGATCCCGCCGAAATCCGCACGATATCGATCCAGAGACGCCCTCCGACACGACGTGCGCGACGATTCACACACGTGATGCCAGAGGAATTAACACGAGCGGTAACATTACAACAGGATTACAATAGAGCCCACAAGAAACATATATTACAACAACGACTCCAACGAGTCAAGATACAAATATACAGTACAAAGATCCGAATCATACAGAAGATCGAATACGTCCGAGTACGGACAAGATACAAATTGGACTAAGAGTCCTGAAGATAAACGATGGCGTCCATAACCCTGCCCAGGCCAAGCCGGAAGGGTAACCTTGCTAACGTCGTCATCTCGTACCTGCCAAAGTCGGGCCGTCGGTTGCCGACAAAAGGGAGGAAGCAAAAGAGAAAGGGAAAAGGCGAGAGTAAGTACCAAGGAACGAACTCCGGCACGTACTTAGCGAGACTAGAAATGGCTATGCTCGCCGAGCGAGTATATATATATATCGCCCGGGGCTATATGGTAGGTTTAGCGGCAGCAAAACTATAACCAATAGAGACACGCTACAACATCCGTCTACTCAGAGAAGATAAGAGAGCGCATAAGGTAACAGATAAATACTACACAAACATAACCCAGCCAAATACACATATCCCCTCCAACAATCGCGAAGAGGCAATGTAAAAGGCACTCAACGGTGGACAAGTTTTATTAGGTATCGGTTGTAGTAATGCTATATTACTACGCAAGTTATTAACAGATTATTAGCAACAAGATAACAGTGTAAGTTGTTCTATGATCGAGCTATACAATTCCAAGTCGTCCATAACCGCGGACACGGCTTATCGATAAGATGTACACCCTGCAGGGGTTGCCCAAATGTAACCATACGCATGCTCGACCCACTTACGACAGGTGGATGTCTCACAACAAGACCGTTCCCAGTTCAACAAGAAAGTCTAGGGGGCCACCCAACTAAGCTACCCGTGACGAAGTCCGGCCGTACTCCGAGACGGACCCGGAGGTTGCGTAGGCGTCTAGGCGGGCACTAACGGCCAAGCACTAGATAAGTCGTCTAGCAATTATGCGGTGCGAGTACGGAAATAAACCACCCGAAGGCAACAGAAGTAAACACCCGAAGGCAACAAGTATATAAACATGCATGCGCCAAATAAAACCAAGGTTGTGGCCCCCTTTTCAACTAACTCGAGAAAAGGTAATGGGTGAGGGGGGTCCCAGCGAATCCCCACGCATGGGTAGAGCGCTCAATCTCGGAACAGATAACAAGAACTCGGGTCCTAGGGGACATTAGCGAGTCAAAGTTCCGATGCTTTCGCAAAGGGGCTCACAGATGCCTCTGCTTACAATTTTAGTTGTTAACAAATAAGTAAAGCATGTGTATCTCCAACAACTGATATAGCATGTGATAACCTCCCAACAACCCAACATATCCCGATAAGATAACAGCAACGGTAACGAGATAAAACAACACTAGCATGCACTACGACTCGCAAGGCAGACCCGATAACCAAACAATAGCTGTAGGTGGTTGGTGGAGTCAATATAGGCTGCTTGAGGTAACAAGTGGAAGGGACACGTGACAAGAACGCAACTTAAGGATAGCATGAGGGAGAAGGCAAAATAAAATAGGTGAGCGACTTCGCAGAGGCGTAAGTATAGGGAAAATGCTTGCCTGTTAAAGCTTGCCGAGGGACATCCGGAGAACTTGTCGTATCTTACCACACCACTTCGCGATCCTATCCGGGAAGAAGCAAATGCTGGAACACACATCGGATGCAAATCTTACTACTACGGCAGAAGAATCGGCATGCTCATGATATGGTATGCATGCATGACATGGCAAACATGATGCGGCGATGCAACTTATACAATTTAATCGGAATCGGAATCCCGACACACAATTATTAGGTTCGAGTTATTTGTCTACCCCGCATATTAAATGTTGATTAGCATGGCATAAACATGGCATGGGTGCGCTACACAAAATTAAATGGAACCGGGATAAGAGAGAATTAGTCCCGCACAATTCCATATTTATTTAGGTGATATGCTATTACCCAAACAACCACATGATATGCGATGCAATGCGGCACATGATGATATGGTAAATGCAACAAGATATATATCACATTTTAGAAAATAGGTTCAAGGTTTGGGTCTCATGGTAGCGGAACCAAGGTGGGCGCCGGATTCGGAGAGGTAGATGAAGAAGATGAAGTCGGATCCGTGAACGGTCTTCGAAACCGGGAAGGAGAACTTGAGGTTCCGTCTTCAGAGGTCGATGTCGAACTTGAGTAGGCGCCGATGGTTTCCGGGTTCGGGAACAGTCTTCACATCCGTGAAGGAGTACATGGTGTTCCCGCTTCAATTCAGCGATGGTGACCTTGAAGCCTTGCTTCGCGAGGAAGAGCTCGAAGGTTTTGTACAACAACATCTTCACGGCATCAAACAACAGCACCGGGTGATCAAGAGGGTCGGGAGAACTTGGCGGAGACAACCACACGGACATGTACGTGCACAAATTCAACCACATCACCGCACCACATCCAGTGGCACCAGAGCATCAGAAAGGAGACACACGTGTAGCAAATAGCTATGCCGGAGTAGATTGTCTAGAAGTTGTAGGAAAACTCGAACTCATGCAGGACACGGTACATGCACGAACGCATGGAAAGAGGTCCTGGCTGCCGGCGAGGCGTTGGGCGCGCGGCCAGGACGAGAGGTGCTCACGCGGAGATGTTCTGCGGGCCGAGTCAGCCGAAGAGGCGCAGCAGGGGACGGGGAAGCTCCACGGCTCGAGCAACAAAGGGGCGCTGACGGCGGGCTCGCAGCGCTGCGCGCTGCAGAGGAAGGAGAGGCGGGACCGCGCGCATGGCGATGGAGCTGCGACGCCGGGCGGTGCAAGAGCTTGAGGAGGGGACGCGGGAGGCGAGCGGGAGGACGCCGTGACGAGCTTGGCGTCGGCGGCCGGGGATGAGGTCGAGCGCATCGCACCGGAAGGGGGCGGCGCGGCAGGAGGTGCAGGGAGGTGGCGGCGGCCAGAGAGGAGGGGCGAGGGGAGGCGACGCGGCGGCTCGGGCGGCGCCCAGGGAGGAGCAGCGAGGAGAGGGCGAGGCGAGCAGGCTCGGGTCGGGGTCTCCTCCGTGCGGGTGCGAGAGAGGATGAGAGTGGGGGTGGAAGGACCTGAACGGAAAAAGAAAAGAAGCCAGGGGAGGAAAGAGGCTGGCGGCGGGGGTGTCCTTGCAAAACGCCAAGGAGAGCTGGTTGGAACCCTAGGGTTCCATCCGGGTGGGCTAGATTGGGCCGGGTTGGTGGCTGCCGGTTGGGCCACATGGCCTGGCCGGTTGGGGAGGTCTTCTCCCCTATTTTTTTTACTTAAAACATTTTGTTGTTTTATTTTGCTGTTTTGTTTTAAAAGCATTTACAAATAGTTTTTAAACCGGAAATTAAGCGAGGAAAGGTGGACTATTATTTGGAAGAAAAGGAGGAGAATAGTTTTAGCAATAAAATAGGGTTTAATAGAATATAATTTTGGGATGAAAAAAAATATGCATGATGCCATGATGATGCACAAAAAGAAAAGGCACAAACAAAATCTAATAGGGGTATTATCCTGGACCGTTACAATCGACACCACTAACAAGGAATCTCGCCCCGAGATTCCACGTCCAGGTACGGGGAAGAAGGGTGAACTATCGGGTCTTCAGGCGATGTGTCGATCTTCTCGACACCACTAACAAGAATTTCTTGCTCCATGTCGTTCGGGTCGACACCACTAACAAGAAGTTGTTGTTCCGCTGTTGATGATGCGCTTCTGTCAGATCCTCCGAAGATCGAACCTATTAGGTGAAAGGCATAGATCGTCCAACCCACGTGGAAACCTAAGACTCAGAAGCTCAGATAAGAGAGAAGAATCAAAACACGCATAGGTAAGAGGAGAAAGAATATAGATAAGGAGAAAAATTAGAGCTAATCAGATCTATCCCACGAGTTTTCAGAAAATAGTTTTGACACTAGACACAACGTCCGTTGGCAAGGTTATCCTACAGGCTGGACTAGTGGGGTACCGTCAACCTGAGGCTCTGATACCAACTTGTGACGCCCCGGAACCGGTATCCTGAGGATTCCATCGATCCCGCCGAAATCCGCACGATATCGATCCAGAGACGCCCTCCGACACGACGTGCGCGACGATTCACACACGTGATGCCAGAGGAATTAACACGAGCGGTAACATTACAACAGGATTACAATAGAGCCCACAAGAAACATATATTACAACAACGACTCCAACGAGTCAAGATACAAATATACAGTACAAAGATCCGAATCATACAGAAGATCGAATACGTCCGAGTACGGACAAGATACAAATTGGACTAAGAGTCCTGAAGATAAACGATGGCGTCCATAACCCTGCCCAGGCCAAGCCGGAAGGGTAACCTTGCTAACGTCGTCATCTCGTACCTGCCAAAGTCGGGCCATCGGTTGCCGACAAAAGGGAGGAAGCAAAAGAGAAAGGGAAAAGGCGAGAGTAAGTACCAAGGAACGAACTCCGGCACGTACTTAGCGAGACTAGAAATGGCTATGCTCGCCGAGCGAGTATATATATATATCGCTCGGGGCTATATGGTAGGTTTAGCGGCAGCAAAACTATAACCAATAGAGACACGCTACAACATCCGTCTACTCGAGAGAAGATAAGAGAGCGCATAAGGTAACGAGATAAATACTACACAAACATAACCCAACCAAATACACATATCCCCTCCAACAATCGCGAAGAGGCAATGTAAAAGGCACTCAACGGTGGACAAGTTTTATTAGGTATCGGTTGTAGTAATGCTATATTACTACGCAAGTTATTAATGCAGTTATTAGCAACAAGATAACGAGTGTAAGTTGTTCTATGATCGAGCTATACAATTCCAAGTCGTCCATAACCGCGGACACGGCTTATCGATAAGATGTACACCCTGCAGGGGTTGCCCAAATGTAACCATACGCATGCTCGACCCACTTACGATAGGTGGATGTCTCACAACAAGACCGTTCCCAGTTCAACAAGAAAGTCTAGGGGGGCCACCCAACTAAGCTACCCGTGACGAAGTCCGGCCGTACTCCGAGACGGACCCAGAGGTTGCGTAGGCGTCTAGGCGGGCACTAACGGCCAAGCACTAGATAAGTCGTCTAGCAATTATGCAATGCGATACAGAAATAAACCACCCGAAGGCAACAGGAAGTAAACACCCGAAGGCAACAGTATATAAACATGCATGCGCCAAATAAAACCAAGGTTGTGGCCCCCTTTTCAACTAACTCGAGAAAAGGTAATGGGTGAGGGGGGTCCCAGCGAATCCCCACGCATGGGAAGAGCGCTCAATCTCGGAACAGATAACAAGAACTCGGGTCCTAGGGGACATTAGCGAGTCAAAGTTCCGATGCTTTCGCAAAGGGGCTCACAGATGCCTCACGCTACAATTTTAGTTGTTAACAAATAAGTAAAACATGTGTATCTCCAACAACTGATATAGCATGTGATAACCTCCCAACAACCCAACATATCCCGATAAGATAACAGCAACGGTAACGAGATAAAACAGCACTAGCATGCACTACGACTCGCAAGGCAGACCCGATAACCAAACAATAGCTGTAGGTGGTTGGTGGAGTCAATATAGGCTGCTTGAGGTAACAAGTGGAAGGGACACGTGACAAGAACGCAACTTAAGGATAGCATGAGGGAGAAGGCAAAATAAAATAGGTGAGCGACTTCTGCAGAGGCAGAAGTATAGGGAAAATGCTTGCCTGTTAAAGCTTGCCGAGGGACATCCGGAGAACTTGTCGTATCTTACCACACCACTTCGCGATCCTATCCGGGAAGAAGCAAATGCTGGAACACACATCGGATGCAAATCTTACTACTACGGCAGAAGAATCGGCATGCTCATGATATGGTATGCATGCATGACATGGCAAACATGATGCGGCGATGCAACTTATACAATTTAATCGGAATCGGAATCCCGACACACAATTATTAGGTTCGAGTTATTTGTCTACCCCGCATATTAAATGTTGATTAGCATGGCATAAACATGGCATGGGTGCGCTACACAAAATTAAATGGAACCGGGATAAGAGAGAATTAGTCCCGCACAATTCCATATTTATTTAGGTGATATGCTATTACCCAAACAACCACATGATATGCGATGCGATGCAACACATGGCGATATGATAAATGCAGCAAGATATATAGCACATTTATAAAATAGGTTCAAGGTTTGGGTCTCACGGTAGCGGAACCGAGGTGGGCGCCGAATTCGGAGAGGTAGATGAAGAAGATGAAGTCGGATCCGTGAACGGTCTTCGAAACCGGGAAGGAGAACTTGAGGTTCCGTCTTCAGAGGTCGATGTCGAACTTGAGTAGGCGCCGATGGTTTCCGGGTTCGGGAACAGTCTTCACATCCGTGAAGGAGTACATGGTGTTCCCGCTTCAATTCAGCGATGGTGACCTTGAAGCCTTGCTTCGCGAGGAAGAGCTCGAAGGTTTTGTACAACAACATCTTCACGGCATCAAACAACAGCACCGGGTGATCAAGAGGGTCGGGAGAACTTGGCGGAGACAACCACACGGACATGTACGTGCACAAATTCAACCACATCACCGCACCACATCCAGTGGCACCAGAGCATCAGACAGGAGACACACGTGTAGCAAATAGCTATGCCGGAGTAGATTGTCTAGAAGTTGTAGGAAAACTCGAACTCATGCAGGACACGGTACATGCACGAACGCATGGAAAGAGGTCCTGGCTGCCGGCAGGGCGTTGGGCGCGCGGCCAGGACGAGAGGTGCTCACGCGGAGATGTTCTGCGGGCCGAGTCAGCCGAAGAGGCGCAGCAGGGGACGGGGAAGCTCCACGGCTCGAGCAACAAAGGGGCGCTGACGGCGGGCTCGCAGCGCTGCGCGCTGCAGAGGAAGGAGAGGCGGGACCGCGCGCATGGCGATGGAGCTGCGACGCCGGGCGGTGCAGGAGCTTGAGGAGGGGACGCGGGAGGCGAGCGGGAGGACGCCGTGACGAGCTTGGCGTCGGCGGCCGGGGATGAGGTCGAGCGCATCGCGCCGGAAGGGGGCGGCGCGGCAGGAGGTGCAGGGAGGTGGCGGCGGCCAGAGAGGAGGGGCGAGGGGAGGCGACGCGGCGGCTCGGGCGGCGCCCAGGGAGGAGCAGCGAGGAGAGGGCGAGGCGAGCAGGCTCGGGTCGGGGTCTCCTCCGTGCGGGTGCGAGAGAGGATGAGAGTGGGGGTGGAAGGACCTGAACGGAAAAAGAAAAGAAGCCAGGGGAGGAAAGAGGCTGGCGGCGGGGGTGTCCTTGCAAAACGCCAAGGAGAGCTGGTTGGAACCCTAGGGTTCCATCCGGGTGGGCTAGATTGGGCCGGGTTGGTGGCTGCCGGTTGGGCCACATGGCCTGGCCGGTTGGGGAGGTCTTCTCCCCTATTTTTTTTACTTAAAACATTTTGTTGTTTTATTTTGCTGTTTTGTTTTAAAAGCATTTACAAATAGTTTTTAAACCGGAAATTAAGCAGGGAAAGGTGGACTATTATTTGGAAGAAAAGGAGGAGAATAGTTTTAGCAATAAAATAGGGTTTAATAGAATATAATTTTGGGATGAAAAAAATATGCATGATGCCATGATGATGCACAAAAAGAAAAGGCACAAACAAAATCTAATAGGGGTATTATCCTGGACCGTTACAACCATGCATAGTATATTGGATACATAAGTTTCAGCGTCTCCCTTTTCATTAGTCTTGGGCTTGCTACTCTCATCAAACAAATTTTCAGGAACAAGCCAAGCATAGTTATGTTCTAGTGCATCATTCATAGCTAGGAGTTTACATGGTATTGGTGCTTTGATCTCCCCACCATCATTAGCATTATTAGTGTACCTTATCCTATCCATATCCGTTTTTTCAAGGAGGCTAACAAAATTAGTATGAGAACCAAGCATATTAAATTTAGCAAAGACCTTTCTAGCCTCTCTTGCTAGACCACCAAATTCTCTAAGAAGGGTTTCTAAAACAAAATCTTTCTTTTCCCCCTCTTCCAAATCACCAAGTGTAAGAAACATGTGTTGGATTATAGGATTGAGATTAACAAATTTAGTTTCCAACAAGCGAACTAAAGCGAGCAAGAGCAATTTCATAGGTAGGAGCAAGTTCTACCAAGTGTCTATCTTCAAAATCTTCAACGGTACTAACATGGGTGAAAAATTCTTCTATATTGTTCCTCCCAATTATAGACCCTTGTCCTACCGGTATGTTCTTTGTGGTAAAATTAAAAGGAAACATGATGAATTAAGTAAAGTAAATGCAAGTAACTAATTTTTTTGTGTTTTTGATATGGCAAACAAGACAGCAAATAAAGTAAAGCTAGCAACTAATTTTTTTGTGTTTTGATATAATGCAGCAAACAAAGTAGTAAATAAAATAAAGCAAGACAAAAACAAAGTAAAGAGATTGAGAAGTGGAGACTCCCCTTGCAGCGTGTCTTGATCTCCCCGGCAACGGCGCCGGAAATTTTGTCGGCGCGTAGTTGACGTGGGAGTTAGAAATCTTTGTGGTGTAGCTTTTCTTCGTTCCCCGGCAACGGCGCCGGAAATTTGCTTGATGCGTGTAGTTGACACGTCCGTTGGGAACCCCAAGAGGAAGGTGTGATGCGTACAGCGGCAAGTTTCCCTCAGTAAGAAACCAAGGTTTAATCGAACCAGTAGGAGTCAAGAAGCACGTTGAAGGTTGATGGCGGCGGGATGTAGTGCGGCGCAACACCGGAGATTCCGGCGCCAACGTGGAACCCGCACAACACAACCAAAGTACTTTGCCCCAACGAAACAGTTGAGGTTGTCAATCTCACCGGCTTGCTCGTAACAAAGGATTAACCGTATTGTGTGGAAGATGATTGTTTGCGAGAGAAAATAGTAAAACAAGTATTGCGAGCAGATTTGTATTTCAGTATTAAAGAATGGACCGGGGTCCACAGTTCACTAGAGGTGTCTCTCCCATAAGATAAAAGCATGTTGGGTGAACAAATTACAGTCGGGCAATTGACAAATAGAGAGGGCATAACAATGCACATACATGACATGATAAGTATAGTGAGATTTAATTGGGCATTACGACAAAGTACATAGACCGCCATCCAACCGCATCTATGCCTAAAAAGTCCACCTTCAGGTTATCATCCGAACCCCTTCCAAGTATTAAGTTGCAAAGCAACGAGACAATTGCATTAAGTATGGTGCGTAATGTAATCAACAACTACATCCTCGGACATAGCGCCAATGTTTTATCCCTAGTGGCAACAAGCACAACACAACCTTAGAACTTTCGTCACTCGTCCCGGTGTCAATGCGGGCATGAACCCACTATCGAGCATAAATACTCCCTCTTGGAGTTAAAAGTAAAAACTTGGCCGAGCCTCTACTAGTAACGGAGAGCATGCAAGATCATAAACAACACATATGTAATAACTTGATAATTAACATGACATGGTATTCTCTATCCATCGGATCCCGACAAACACAACATAGAGTATTACGGATAGATGATCTTGATCATGTTAGGCAGCTCACAAGATCCAACAATGAAGCATAATGAGGAGAAGACAACCATCTAGCTATCGCTATGGACCCATAGTCCAGGGGTGAACTACTCACTCATCACTCCGGAGGCGACCATGGCGGTGTAGAGTCCTCCGGGAGATGAATCCCCTCTCCGGCAGGGTGCCGGAGGAGATCTCCGTAATCCCCCGAGATGGGATCGGCGGCGGCGGCGTCTCAGTAAGGTTTTCCGTATCGTGGTTTTTCGCATCAGGGGTTTCGCGACGGAGGCTTTAAGTAGGCGGAAGGGCAGAGTCGGGGGCCAGACGAGGGGGCCACACCATAGGGCGGCACGGGCCCCCCTGGGCCGCGCCGCCTTGTGGTGTCGCCACCTCGTGGCCCCACTTCGTATGTTCTTCGGTCTTCTGGAAGCTCCGTGGAAAAATAGGCCCCTGGGTCTTTGTTTCGTCCAATTCCGAGAATATTTCGTTACTAGGATTTCGAAACCAAAAACAGCGAAAACGAGAACGGCACTTCGGCATCTTGTTAATAGGTTAGTTCCAGAAAATGCACGAATATGACATAAAGTGTGCATAAAACATGTAGGTATCATCAATAATATGGCATAGAACATAAGAAATTATCGATACGTCGGAGACGTATCACTCGTCCCGAGTAGGTAAACGATAACAAAGATAATTTCTGGAGTGATATGCCATCACAACCTTGATCATACTATTGTAAGCATATGTAATGAATGCAGCGATCAAAACAATGGTAATGACATGAGTAAACAACTGAATCATAAAGCAAAGACTTTTCATGAATAGTACTTCAAGACAAGCATCAATAAGTCTTGCATAAGAGTTAACTCATAAAGCAATAAATCAAAGTAAAGGTATTGAAGCAACACAAAGGAAGATTAAGTTTCAGCGGTTGCTTTCAAATTGTAACATGTATATCTCATGGATATTGTCAACATAGAGTAATATAACAAGTGCAATATGCAAGTATGTAGGAATCAATGCACAGTTCACACAAGTGTTTGCTTCTTGAGGTGGAGAGAAATAGGTGAACTGACTCAACATAAAAGTAAAAGAAAGGCCCTTCGCAGAGGAAGCATTGATTGCTATATTTGTGCTAGAGCTTTTATTTTGAAAACAAGAAACAATTTTGTCAACGGTAGTAATAAAGCATATGTATCATGTAAATTATATCTTACAAGTTGCAAGCCTCATGCATAGTATACTAACAGTGCTCGCACCTTGTCCTAATTAGCTTGGGTTAACACGGATTATCATTGCATAGCATATGTTTCAACCAAGTGTCACAAAGGGGTAACTCTATGCCACCTGTACAAAGGTCTAAGGAGAAAGCTCGCATTTGGATTTCTCGCTTTTGATTATTCTCAACTTAGACATCCATACCGGGACAACATAGACAACAGATAATGGACTCCTCTTTAATGCATAAGCATTTAACAACAGTTTATTATTCTCATAAGAGATTGAGGATTAGTTGTCCAAACTGAAACTTCCACCATGAATCATGGCTTTAGTTAGCGGCCCAATGTTCTTCTCTAACAGTATGCATACTCAAACCATTTGATTGTGAAAACCGCCCTTACTTCACACAAGACGAACATGCATAGCAACTCACATGATATTCAACAAAGGTAAAAGAGTTCATGGCGTCCCCAGAAACATGGTTATCGCACAACAAGCAACTTAATAAGAGATAAAGTGCATAAGTACATATTCAATACCACAATAGTTTTTAAGCTATTTGTCCCATGAGCTATATATTGCAAAGGTAAATAATGGAAATTTTAAAGGTAGCACTCAAGCAATTTACTTTGGAATGGCGGAGAAATACCATGTAGTAGGTAGGTATGGTGGACACAAATGGCATAGTGGTTGGCTCAAGGATTTTGGATGCATGAGAAGTATTCCCTCTCGATACAAGGTTTAGGCTAGCAAGGTTATTTGAAACTAACACAAGGATGAACCGGTGCAGCAAAACTCACATAAAAGACATATTGTAAACATTATAAGACTCTACACTGTCTTCCTTGTTGTTCAAAACTCAATCCTAGAAATTATCTAGACTTTAGAGAGACCAAATATGCAAACCAAATTTTAGCAAGCTCTATGTATTTCTTCATTAATGGGTGCAAAGTATATGATGCAAGAGCTTAAACATGAGCACAAAAATTGCGAAGTATCAAATTATTCAAGACATTTTAGAATTACTACATGTAGCGTTTCCCGATTCCAACCATATAACAATTTAACGAAGAAGATTCAACCTTCGCCATGAATACTATGAGTAAAGCCTAAGGACATATTTGTCCATATGAAACAGCGGAGCATGTCTCTCTCCCACATAATGAATGCTAGGATCCATTTTATTCAAACAAAACAAAAACAAAAACAAACCGACGCTCCAAGCAAAGTACATAAGATGTGATGGAATAAAAATATAGTTTCAGGGGAGGAACCCGATAATGTTGTCGATGAAGAAGGGGATGCCTTGGGCATCCCCAAGCTTAGACGCTTGAGTCTTCTTAGAATATGCAGGGGTGAACCACCGGGGCATCCCCAAGCTTAGAGCTTTCACTCTCCTTGATCATATTGTATCATCTCCCTCTCTTGATCCTTGAAAACTTCCTCCACACCAAACTCGAAACAACTCATTAGAGGGTTAGTGCATAATAAAAATTCACATGTTCAGAGGTGACATAATCATTCTTAACACTTCTGGACATTGCATAAGGCTACTGGACATTAATGGAACAAAGAAATTCATCGATCATAGCAAAAGAGGCAATGTGAAATAAAAGGCAGAATCTATCAAAACAGAACAGTCCGTAAAGACGGATTTTATTGAGGCACCAGACTTGCTCAAATGAAAATGCCCAAATTGAATGAAAGTTGCGTACATATCTGAGGATCACGTACGTAAATTGGCATATTTTTCGGAGCTACCTACAGAGAGGCAGGTCGAAATTCGTGACAGCAAAGAAATGCAGTTATCGTGCAGTAATCCAAATCTAGTATGAACCTTACTATCAACGACTTTACTTGGCACAACAATGCACAAAACTAAGATAAGGAGAGGTTGCTACAGTAGTAAACAACTTCCAAGACTCAAATATAAAATAAAGGTACTGTAGTAAAAACATGGGTTGTCTCCCATAAGCGCTTTTCTTTAACGCCTTTCAGCTAGGCGCAGAAAGTGTGTATCAAGTATTATCAAGAAATGCAGTATCAACATTACCTTGGGCTTTACCCTTACCTTTCTTGTTCTTTTTCTTACTGTTTGATTTAGGGAATATATGTCTACCCCCGGTGTAGAGGTGAATTTTAGGGTGCCTTCTCCCATATCTATGACTCGCTCCCAATAGTTTCAAGCAGGGATCTTCCGAGTGTGATTTGTCCTGTTCCTGCACATTCAATAACAAGATAATCAATGGATATTGTTCTCCCAAGAATGGTTGTATGCACACCCGCAGCTATTCCTTTAGGAATTATAACAGAGTTATCAATAAGAGTTATTCCTTCTCCCCCTTCATCGAATCCCCAAAGTTCCAAAGATTCATGAATACTCTTAGGCATTAGGAAAAATTCAGACATAATATCACAATTGGCATGAAGAGTTTGGTCACCGATAACAATTTTAATAGTAGGATCCCATAATGAAGGTTGAGAGTTCACTAAAACTTGATCAAGACGGTTACGAACATATCTATAATTTTCATTCAAGCGAGATGCACTTGTCTCAAGAGTGTTTAATCTATTATAAATGCTAATAAGGGCTGAATCAAAGTTATTAGCTGAATCATGTGATGCAACCAACTTCTTTATGGCATTAAAAGCTTGATCCCCATTGCAATGAAGGAAATCTCCTCCCACTACAACATCCAAGGCATATCTATAGCGAATCATAAGACCAAAATAAAAATTACTAAGGAGCAAACTTAGAGTCATTTGAGGTTCAGTTTTACGATAAGAAGTAAAAATTCTGGACCAAGCATCTTTAAAACTCTCCTCATCCCCTTGTTTAAAAGTGAAGACTAATTCCTCAGGTGAAGAAGTAACAGGTGCAGAACTAGACATGGTAACAAAAGTAAAATGCAAGTAACTAATTTTTTTGTGTGTTTTCAATATAGAGTGCAAGACAGTAAATAAAGTAAAGCTAGCAGCTAATTTTTTTGTGTTTTGATATAAGTGCAGCAAACAAAGTAGTAAATAAAATAAAGCAAGACAAAAACAAAGTAAAGAGATTGGATTGTGGCGACTCCCCTTGCAGCGTGTCTTGATCTCCCCGGCAACGGCGCCAGAAAATATGCTTGATACGCGTACATCACGCGTCCGTTGGGAACCCCAAGAGGAAGGTGTGATGCGTACAGCGGCAAGTTTTCCCTCAGAAAGAAACCAATGTTTATCGAACCAGGAGGAGCCAAGAAGCACGTTGAAGGTTGATGGCGGCGAGATGTAGTGCGGCGCAACACCAGGAATTCCGGCGCCAACGTGGAACCCGCACAACACAACCAAAGTACTTTGCCCCAATGAAACAAGTGAGGTTGTCAATCTCACCGGCTTGCTGTAACAAAGGATTAGATGTATAGTGTGGATGATGATTGTTTGCAGAAAACAGTAAAGAACAATAGCAGCAGATTTGTATTTCAGATGTAAAGAATGGACCGGGGTCCACAGTTCACTAGAGGTGTCTCTCCCATAAGATAAAGGGATTTCTATTTTCGTGCCCCTGCTTCGTTAGTTGTACTCAGTTTTCCCCAGCTCGTTAGTTTTTCCTCAGTTTTCCCCTCCCTCTAGTTTGAAACCCCTCGAAGACGCGGGTTGCCGTCAGGTCGAGGCCTTACCGTTACCGTTAATCCGACGGGTGGGGCTGCACAGAGGTGGGGCTGCATAGAGGGCAGTTCCTCTCCGACCGTCTCGTGCCGACGGGTAGCCATCCATCTACCGTTGACGCGTGGATCGTTTTATTTCCTGATTGTATACACGGTGCTGCCAATGACAAATGGGGCCGCTCTATGGGGCTGCCGCAGCCAATGACCAAGTGGGTCGTCTATTTATTTATAGAAAATTATATTGCCGCTCCGTGGGGCCTCCGCAGCCAATGACCGCTGTGGCAGGTGACTATTTTCGCAGCTTAATCTAAAGTGACTCTTATGCTAAACATTGTGCATCCCGACGTTGACCTAGCAATGGCGGCGAGCATAGCCGTTCTGACCATGCCGATATCGGCATCGGCATCGTTTGGAGGATGTGGTGCTCGAATAATAGTGGAAATGCGACATTATCTTTTACATGTGCATAATATATAGAAAATAGTTAGATCTCTAAATCGATGCATATGAAGCTACATATATATTCTTGGTCATAATCCCCTTATCTAAAGGGGATGGATGCATGGCTTCACGTCGTCGTCGCTTTCATCGTCGCATCTTCGTCGTCCGAGTAGTAGTACTTCCCGCACATTGTTCCGTCGAACACCTTCACCGTGAGCACATCATCGCCTTCATATTTGAAGTGTACGAAGCAGCCGAAATCCACACCGTGCGCGATGGCGAATTTCTCCCAGCCCTTGTCGAGGTACATCCGGCCTTGATCGTCAAATAGGACCTCCACGGTCCGGAGACGAGGACCACGGCCACCTGCTCGCGGATACACCTTAGCCGGCTCCCGGCCGTCAAGATAGTCCGCAAACTTTTTTGGGAGAGCTTGCAAAGAGATCGAGCGCCGATCGTTTGAAATTAAAGGTTTTTTAGAACATGCCCATAATTAATCACATGCATCATATATGTGGGAACGCGTACGTACCTTCTTGACCAAAGGGTCTTCATAGACGACGATGAAGACCTCCTCTATGATCAATGGCAGTGTTGACGGTGGTGGTGGCAATGATGATGATCCACTTCCCCTTCCCCTTCCCCTTCCGGTCCGCGTCCGAGACGTGGAAGCCATGGCAATGGATCAAGTGTATGTGAACGAAGAAGAGAGAGGCAGAACCTATTGACACAAGGGATGGCCGTGTGGGTGTTTATAAGGGAGAGATGACCGTTGTAGGGGTTTACACAATAAAATAAGGAGGAGGTGAACGTTGGTGGGGGTTTACACAATAAATTAAGGAGGAGATGACCGTTGTGGGGGTTTACACAATAAATTAAGGAGGAGACGACCGTTGTGGGGGTATATATCTCAACAAAATTAAAAAGGAATGCGGACTATCTTGATGGAAATGGAACTTCGTGATATAGTTTATCATTTTACCGTGAAAAATAATGCCTAAAAGAAATGGTAATTTGTGATAGTTTATCATTTACCGTAATGGCTACAACAAATCGTTGATGGTTTATCATTTTTTGCGTGAAAAGTAATGGCTACAAGAAATGGGTGATGGTGTATCATTTTTTTGCGTGACAAGTAATGGCTACAACAAAATCGGTGATGGTTTATCGTTTTTTGCGTGAAAAGTAATGGCTACAAGAAATGTGTGATGGTGTATCATTTTTTGCGTGAAAAGTAATGTCTACAACAAAATCGGTGATGGTTTATCGTTTTTTTGCGTGAAAAGTAATGGCTACAAGAAATGGGTGATGGTGTATCATTTTGCGTGAAAAGTAATGGCTACAACAAAATCGGTGATGGTTTATCGTTTTTGCGTGAAAAGTAATGGCTACAAGAAATGGGTGATGGTGTATCATTTTTTGCGTGAAAAGTAATGGCTACAACAAAATCGGTGATGATTTATCGTTTTTTGCGTGAAAAATAATGGCTACAACAAATCGGTGATGGTGTATCATTTTTTTGCGTGAAAAGTAATGGCTACAACAAATCGGTGATGGTTTATCATTTTTTGCGTGAAACGTAATGCCTAAAAAGAGTTTATAATTTAGCTCGTGAAAAATAATGCAGAAAACCAAACTTTGCGTGAAGCTAACCGACGACGAGAGAGAGAGAGGGTGGTGGCCCCGACCGCAGAGAGAGATAGGGGTTATCCCGCCTGCTAGATCATACGATCAACGGTCGGCGGGCACGATCCGCGTGACATGGGCTAGACCAATCAGGGCAATGTTGGGCGTCCGTGAGAGTTTGTGAAGGGAGAGGGCAAAACTGAGTAGTATCAAGAAACCAAGGGCAAGTGAGTAGTAAACTGACTAAGGGATTCAAATATGAGATTTAAAAAATGGAAAATGCGTGTTTTGTACAATGAAACCCATCTTGGCCTACCTCAAACTATTTGCAATACAAATCTACATGAGTGTGAAAATTATGGCCTCATTCAGACAAAGTATGTTTTGGGGAAAGCTGTTTTGGGTAGGGCTTATTATGGAAAACCATGCACCTTCATAGCTATTAGGTGATTTGAGAAGTGGCAATTTGTGGTGAAACTTGATTTATCTATGATTTATATATGATTTGAGAAGTGGCAATTTGTGGTAAAGACTCAATGAGTAAGTGCCACTCTTTTTCGGAATTTTTTGCACATTAAATAACTCATTTAACTAGTTAATCCCATTTGTTGACTCTCTGTTGACCAGCCACTTGAGGGTAAAACTGAGTATATTGCACTAGCCAGTATTAGCACTCAAGGGGAAAACTGAGCACACAAAAAATGCTACTATATGACTCGAGGGTGTACCTGAGTATATCTAAATTTCCGTGGTTAGACCCGAGGACGCGTGTTGCGATGCGTAGTGGAAGACGTGCCATTGTTGACGCGTGTCGCGGTGCGTACGTGCAAATAGTGGACGCGTAGGACGCGGGTCGCATTTAGGACGCGTAAGCCCCTCCCTCCCTCCCTCTCGCACACAGTCGTCTCATTCTCGCTCACGCACGAAACCACCCCTCTCACGTCCCATCAACTTCTCCAAATCGTAAAACCCCAACCGCCGTACGCACGCTACCCCGCCGGCGATGGAGAAGAAGAATGCGCCGGCGGTCGTCGCCTCCGAGCCCGTCGCCTCCGCGCCCGTCGCCCTCCGAGCCCGCCGCCTCCGCGCCCGTCGCCTCCGAGCCCGTCGCCGCCGAGCGCGTCGCCGCCGAGCGCGCCGCCGCCGAGGGCGGCGCATCCAAGCGCGGCGCCTCCATGAACCGGGCCTCTCTCTCGGCTGATGGACCACTTCACAAGATCGGCGAATGCTTATCGGCGAACGAGGAGTACGCCGACACCTACTCCGCTATGAGGCAAGTCTCGTAGAAATTGGCGCTCGTGTTTGCCCGAGCCCGACGTGCACCCGGATGAATGGATCATGCTAGACCACGCCCTTCCACGCGTCGCTGAGTTCACCTTCCTCCAACTCGGCACATCACGCTAAGTCACCATAGATCTATCGGAAGTTCATACAAGGTTCAAATTCCTCCATATCTACCTTTTTATTTTCAATCTTAAACATCTTAGTGCTGAATGTTATCTTCATCAATATATTTTAGATACTACTTCGTCGGCTTTTGCCATGGCGTCATCGTGCTTGCCCAGAAGAACCCGCCGCACAAGATACGGCTGTTGAACCCACTCACAAAGAAATCGAACACTATGTTTGAGGCGCAGATGCCATCTCGTTTTTCCGAAATCAGCCGCTCGTTATCAAATCCCCGACTATGGTGTTCGTTGCCGCACATTACCCGCTGGAAATTGGTTGGGTCGATGAGAGCACTCCAACTAAGGATATAAATGAAGATTGGGGAGAAGGAAGATTTTCGATCAAGAACCATTGTTTGCGTTGCATTACCCCGTTCAATGGTGAACTGTATGCGTAGGCTGCGGACAATTTTGAGATCGGAAGAATAGTGTGCACCAATGTACAGCTGCAGCAGCGCGCGAGCACCGTCAAGATGGAGACACTAATTTCATTTCCGAACTTGGACGTCGAAGTTCTACCTTGTGAAGTCGGATGGTGATCTCGCTGCTTGTGTTGTTGGTCAGCGAGGCTTTGGCGGGCAAACCATTGGTGTACCGTGTGGACACTCGGAGCCGCTCTCTCCATCCGGTCAGTAACATTGGCGTAATGCCTTCTTCGTGAATTATATCCGGTGTATCTCCGTCGACACCAGTAGTGTACCCGACACTTCAACCTGGCAGCATCTACTACACGGATTTGGGTTATATCGTAGAGTACTCTCATGATACAAATGCCTGGGATGAGTGGCTACTACGTGTGGATAGAATAGGACTCTACGGTTTGAGAAATGAACACAGGCCATACCGTTTGGAGGATGTATTGGCCTCACACTCGCGGACGGAAGGAGTTCAATGCATATTTCCTTGTGGTAATGCACGAATGGAGGGGGAAGAAATATATGGGGAGGAATGAAGAACAAATTCATTCATCCCGGGGTCCCTATCCTAATCTTCTTGTTGTCCATACATTGCGTGCGTCTTGTATATTTTTCAGTTTAGTTTGTCGTTAGCATTAACAACGTTATTGGCTGCTTTTGGCTGTCAGTATGCAGCTTATGTATTATACTTAGTTTTCTCGATTATGCTGTTGTGAATTTATCATATACTAGCTTCTAGATTTGCTGCCATATTGGGCAAAAAACGAGGGCCAAAAGGCATAAATAACCCCAGAGATTTGCTACTAGATTTGCTGCCATATTGAAGAAAGACAGAAATAGAAGCTTCTCTAGATTTGATACTAATTTAGTGAAAAATACAGAGAGAGAAAGAGGGGAAAAGGTGCTCTTAAAAATGCCAATTTGGGCCGAGAGAGACAAAACCCAGCTCCCTGCTCACGTGCAACCAAACGCTTCTCGTCCTCGTCCCACGCGGTCCCTTTCTACCAGCCCCACGCGACGCGGCCCCACGCGGCCCCACGGACGACGTGGCGCAACACGTCGCCACGTAACGTCCAAATAGACGGATTCCTTCCGTCTGAGCTCCTTCTGCGGGTTTCAGACATAGGCTTGGGGAAAACTGAGGAAAAACTAAGGGGCTGGGGAAAACTGAGTACAACTAACGAAGCGGGGGCACGAAAATAGAAATCCCTAAGATAAATAGCATGTTGGGTGAACAAATTACAGTCGAGCAATTGACAAATAGAGAGGACATGACAATGCACATACATGATATAATGAGTATTGTGAGATTTAATTGGGCATTACGACAAAGTACATAGACCGCTATCCAGCATGCATCTATGCCTAAAAAGTCCACCTTCGGGTTATCATCCGAACCCCTTCCAGTATTAAGTTGCAAAACAACGGACAATTGCATTAAGTATGGTGCGTAATGTAATCAATAACTACATCCTCGGACATAGCATCAATGTTTTATCCCTAGTGGCAACAAGACATCCACAACCTTAGAACTTTCTCGTCACTGTCCCGCATTTAATGGAGGCATGAACCCACTATCGAGCATAAATACTCCCTCTTGGAGTTAAGAGCAAAAACTTGGCCGAGCCTCTACTAATAACGGAGAGCATGCAAGATCATAAACAACACATAGGTAATAGATTGATAATCAACATAACATAGTATTCTCTATCCATCGGATCCCGACAAACACAACATATAGAATTACAGATAGATGATCTTGATCATGTTAGGCAGCTCACAAGATCCAACAATGAAGCACATGAGGATAAGACAACCATCTAGCTACTGCTATGGACCCATAGTCCAGGGGTGAACTACTCACTCATCACTCCGGAGGCAACCATGGCGGTGAAGAGTCCTCCGGGAGATGATTCCCCTCTCCGGCAGGGGTGCCGGAGGCGATCTCCCGAATCCCCCGAGATGGGATTGGCGGCGGCGGCGTCTCCGGAAGGTTTTCCGTATCGTGGCTCTCGGTACCGGGGGTTTCGCGACGAAGGCTTTAAGTAGGCGGAAGGGCAACGCGGGGGCCACACGAGGGCCCCACACACCAGGGCCGCGCGGCCAAGGGCCGAGCCGCGCCGCCCGTGGTGTCGGTGCCTCGTGGCCCCACTTCCTTTCCCCTCGGTCTTCCGGAAGCTTCGTGTAAAAATAGGACCCCGGGCGTTGATTTCGTCCAATTCCGAGAATATTTCCTTACTAGGATTTCGAAACCAAAAACAGCAGAAAACAACAACCGGCTCTTCGGCATCTCGTTAATAGGTTAGTGCCGGAAAATGCATAAATACGACATATAATGTGTATAAAACATGTAGATATCATCAATAATGTGGCATGGAACATAAGAAATTATCGATACGTCGGAGACGTATCACATTCCACGCGGCATTTAATCGCTGGCACCAGCCGCGCCTATATACCCCGCTCCGCTCGTCGCGACGCGTAACCCCGCTCCACTCTCCGTCCACTCTCCCGATCCATGGCGTTCAACGACGAAGACGGCGCAACCAACAACGACTTCCCCCGCCGGTCGCTCCACGCGTGGGAGGGGCACCTCCTCCACCAGGCGGGGTACCCCTGCCCGCCGGACACGAGGCCTCCCGGCGGCGGGTGGCGACTAAGTGCTGGCGGCGTACCAATCCCGCCGCCGCCCCAGGGCCACGCCCTCGATGTCGCCATCAAGGAGGCTCGAATGACGATGACGGACGAAGAGCGCGCCAACCCGCGCCACCACCTCGAGAACTACACGAGGTGGAACTCGTTCTTCCTCCGGCGGTGGGAGCGGGAGCTGGCGTCCTACGACGGCCCGCCGCCTCCGCCTCCGCGCAACAATGCCGCGGGTCGCCGACGTTGGTGGAGCGCGCCGAATAGGACGCTGGAGAACGTCCTCGAACACATCGAGGGCGGCAATGTCTCGGTGTTGACGATGCCCCCTCCATCGAGGGCATCGGCCAGCCGCCCTCGCTGGGGAAACAGCTGGCAGCCACGGCGCATGGCTGCCAGCTCGTCGTCTTCCGGATTGGCGTCGAGGTCGGCGCCGAGCTCCAGGTCGGCGCCATCGAGCAACCGTGCGCGAAGCGGCGGCGGGCTCGTCATCCGCGAGCCCTCGACGGCACGAGGACGTCTCCGCCCCAAGCGCGAAGAGGACACCTCCGGCGAGCGGAAGCGCAAGCCGGCGGAGGTGAAGATGGAGGAGGAGACCGCCAACGACGCCATCCTCGAGACCGTCAAGGCGAGGTCCCTCCAGGACCTCGTCCCCGCCGACAACGCCCTGCCCCTCGACCAGGCCTGCGCCTGGTCGAGGGAGCAGTGGGAGAAGGAGGAGGCGGAGCTGCAGGCTCGCCTCCTCGAGGACGTCGCTCGCTTCCGCCGGCCAGCGACTCTTCCATCCGGCGCCGCCGTCCCGTCATCGACCTCGAGGGGTCCGACGATGAATGGTACAAGCCATCGCCGTCCCCGCCGTGCGACGGTGGCCGGTGGGGAGACCCCGACCAGGGCACCAGCAGCCAGGCGCGACCGCGCTCCGACGATGGCGGCAACGACGACGGCGACGGCGACGAGGACTACACGGTGTTCTACCGCCATTTTGGCATGTAGAGGGCCGTGTTTTATATTTTAATTTGTATCCGCCTACCGAATTCGAAATATATTCGAATTCAGCCTCTATGTATGAACTTCGCCCTTTATATAGTAAATATCATTAAATTTAGTCTAAATTCAGTGGTTTTTTGCCGTATTTCGTCCAGTTTTTGTTTTCCAAATTTGTGTCGGCGACTTCGCCTGAGATCGCGGCTGGGAAACTGGTCCTCCCCACGCCAAATTTTCCTCCAATCCGGACGAACATAACGCTGGATTTGGGCGTGGGGATCGCCAACGAGTGGAGATGCTCTAATCAAGTGGAAGCATAGGGTTATGTGTTACCCTACATTGTTCACTGCTTTTAGTACTTCGTGAAAGATTTGAAGGCCACTTACTATAAATGATGCACTTCTTTTAGTTCTCGTCTGTCCTAGGTAAAATGATTTGCACTTAGACTTCATTGTCAGGATTTACATAACTTTTCTATGCTAATTTAAATTGTCAGGATTCACAGGGAAATGCACTTTGGCTCATAGGAGCATTTGCTCCCATTGTGTGAATTCACATTTTGAAATGTCAAAAAATTCTAAACTAAATTTTTACATGTACATTTAGACACTTTATGTTGGTACACAAATTTTCAAAAAAAGAAAAAAATTTATGTGGCTCCTGTAAAAAAGACAAATTTTGATGTTGTAACACGACTACGTACAGCGCATATTCTTGTCTTTTTTGTACACACCACGTAAGATGTTGTTTTTCCACGAAAACTTGTGCAAGAACATAGAATGTGATGATGCACAACAAAAAATTTATGTTAATTTTTTTTACATTTTTAAAATTAATTTTTAATTATTTTGTATAATGGGAGCATTTGCTCCTATGAGCCAAAACGCCACCTCCGGATTCACATAACTTTTCTATGCTCATTTAAACACCATCACTCTTAGCCACCCGCTCTCTGTATTATACATGATGCACTACAAGAATTGCTGGTTTGTAAACTCTGTGAAGATGATTTTTTAAAAATATTGTTTGCTTCCCATGTTTCAACTAGCATACTTGGGATCTAAAATATCGCGCGAGTTCGGAGCTGGATCAAGCGAGGTCCATCGTATCCCAAGTCTATATGCAAGTTCAACACTGACATACATAATTTGTCTGGCGATCTGCTTTGAGGTGAGCCTGTCAAGAATAAGCTATCTAGGTCCTGCGATGAAGGAATGGAAAATTATGTAACGGTCGTTTCATGTCAAAATACATGTTACTGTGGATTTTTGATGAATATTATCCAAAAGCGCACTCCTTGTTTCGTCCCTGCACTTTTTGTATCTGATGGTGATATCACCATGTTTCTTGTATTTTTCATGCATAGACATTTGATGCCTTCTAAAAGTCTCAACACTAAGCTTAGTCGACGACCTCTTTAGAGGACTTATATCAAACAAATGTTTAAATTATTGTCGACTGTTATGGTGCATTTGTTGTCATGCGGTGCTCACATAACCTACATCAAAGATCAACTTAGCTAATGAAACATAACCCAAGTGAACAATGTACAATCGACGAGGGGGCTGACGAGTTCTTGCCCTAAGAAGGGTATGCGGCTTTTGAGAAGACAATATAGAGTTGTATAGCCTGCAGACGAGCATCGTGAGTGCCGAGACACAATTTTTGTTTTTTGTGCCGATAGTGATTACGCACAGGAGGGCATAATTCCACTTTGGTGGTCACACCCAAGTTGGGACTGTGACCCAGAGGTATGGGGGATAATATGGCAACCTTACTTTTAAATGACTTCTCATCACCGGCTACTAGTGAAAAAGTACAATGCACGAGGATTGGGATCTCAGATGGAGTTTGACGAATCCCAGATGCATCTCGAGCCTATGCACTGAAAATTTCCGTAGAAGCAATTGTGATAGGGAAAATCATGTGATGTTTGGTCCAAGAAGATACATATCATTGTGTATTTCCTTTAGGTACTAGTCCTGCTCCAGTAAGTGTTTTTCAATAGCCTCTTGTGCTGGAATTTACGATGCATCTCAAACCTATATACATTCTAGTAAGTTATATAGAAAACATTTCTCATGATAAAGTAGTTTCACGGTCCACAGTACTCCGCACCATATTGTTTTTATCTAGGAGGAATCCTTTTCTAACTAGAGCACACATAATCTTGGTAATGCATGTTTTCTTTGGGATGAGGCAGTGCAAATGTCATCTCTCACACTTGTTATATACAACTTCTTCCTCAGAAGCTATGCTCATGACTTGTTATAAATGTAAACCTACAACAACCATATCAGGTGACCGATAACCTTGCTACATGTGAAGATCTACCTCTTAGTGGCTGGACATGAACTTTCTGTCCATCAAGCAGATTTAGGTTGATATTTATGACAAAGGATACATTTGGACCTGTAGCCTGTAAACCGACTTACATTTAAGACCGAATATCTCCTATTCACCCATCTACTCCATACAAAGTGATATTTCTTCTATGTCATGCTTTAGTACACCTAGGCATTTCTCAGGTCGAGCGTAAAAAAGCTCAACCCTAAATTGCCAGTCGTAATCTGGTCTAACACAATCTTCAAGCTTACAAACCAGACCAACCCGGCCTGAACAGAGGAATGCCCGACCCAAGTTTAGCTTAAATCCCATTTTCTGCAGACCTAAGCCTAACCGACCCGACGTTCGGGCTCCAAATTTAGACCCAAACCTAGCCAACATGCAGCTCGGTCCGTCCCGGAATTTTCGGGTCATTATTTTCATGATTAAAAATATGTTAATCATTTATTTTTTCTGTGTGTTACCACTCATTGCTAGTTCTTTTGCATCTGTTTGGGATGGATGGGAAATTGGGAATACCGGAACACCCATCGTTCGTATGGAATCTCGCGGGCGCACACCCCAGGAAGAGACAGAGAACAACGACGGCGACTTCCGAGGGGAATTTTATTATTTGCCCCACTTTACTCAGGCCCTCTACAATTTGCCCTCTTTTACATTGGCCTCACTTTTTTGCCACTCTTTACTTTGCCAATTTATTTTTTGCCCTTTTCAATTATTTTCTTTTGTTTTGAGAATCTACACAGCAACTCCAGACAATACTACCCCCGCTGCCCATCGGACTAATCAATTGGGTATCTCCTTTATTCACAGGGAAGATCTCTAGCAATCTGGGCGCAGCTGCATCCGGCGCCTCTGCACCTTGCCGACCACGCTGCACCACTCGGCGACCACCCCTGCGCTTATTACCGAGCTCATGCTACCGGGAGACAACGCCACTGCCTGCGTCCTCCGCGGCGGTCTCTCCCCTGCTTCCCGGGGAAGGAGCTTGCAGCGCCAGCGTCGTCTGTGCAGCTCGTCTGCTCGAGAGGAGGCGAACCTGAGAGCTGCTGCAGCAGCCACAAGCCGCCGCGGCCGCGAGCAGGCGCCATGGCTCGAGCTGGTCCGCGGCCCAGCGCTCCCGCCCCAGTCTGCTAGTCCACGCCGACGAGCTTCTGCTCCTCTCTCATCTCTCCTTGCCGACGGCGCGGCCACCATCGATATCGCCCGCCAGCCCATCGGTCACTCCCTTGACCTCCGCGCTCGCGAGCCTGCCGTCCATGCCGCCCTCGGTGGGGATCCCGCCACCAACCGCCACCTCTACCTGCGGCCTCGGGTGAGAGGGGAGCGGCGGCGGCTCGGGACGGTCAAACAGCGGCGCGGAACCAGCGGCCTCGGGACAGAGGGACGAGGAGTGGCGGCCGCTAGGAAGGGTAAGCAGAGCAGCGGAGGGGAGAGGAGGCGAAGCAAACTACGGGAAGATGGCCATGGAGGAGACGTACAGGACGAGCGCCATGGAAGTTGGCCTAAGGAGGAAGAAAGGGGCAGGTTGGACATTTCACGTGGACCCAATCTGCCTGAGGGCAAAATATCAAAGAGCAAAGTAAAGTGGGGCAAAAGATAAGTTACAAAGTAAATGAGGGCAAATTATAAAAGTACCAAGTAAAGAGGCGATTTACACAGAAATAACCCTTTGTTGTAACTATAGCACAGACTGACCCTCCGGGCAAACTATTTCACGCATCTAACCCTTTTGTGTGGCGCCCCTCCCATGGGCGCCACATATGCCAGTGTGGCGCCCGTCCTGCCAGCGCCACTCTACCAGCCGACGTGGCGCCCTCGACGCTGAGCTGGTGCGCCAATCCGACGTGGCAGCATGTGTGGCGCCCATGGGAGGGGCGCCACACTACTCTTTATATATAATGTCTGTCTAGATATGACAGAAGACTGTGGTAGCTCAATCGGATGAAGCCTTTGCTTCCCAATCTCAGATCATGAGTTCAAACCACCGCACCACCTGATTTTTTTTTAAAAAAAAATTATGCTAGACAATGTAGTATGTTTAAAACATGAAATCTAGCCTCGTACTGTTTTGAAGAGTTTTTTTTTATCTTCTCTTGCTTGCAAACTGAACAAATTTAGACAGTGAAATGTTGCTAGCTACTTAATCACCTGACTATTCATGCTATTCCATTTTGACTAATCGGTGGTTACCGCATTCATTTACTTACAATTTATACAGTGAAATGTTTGGTTTCTATTCTCATGGACACCCCTTGCTCACCTTGTGACTCCCCTTATTGTCTCTAACCACCTCTGTATTATAGATTTAGGTATTCTAGATACAGGTTTACTTTTGTAGCAACATAATTAAGCTTGGCTTTCTGTAATGTAAGAGTTTTTTCCAACAAGAGCGAAAAAGTGACATGGACAATCTTTGGTATTTTAAACCGACATAACAAATATAGTAATTAATGTGTTGTTCTTAGCAGAATCATCTTCCTGCGATATATTCAAAACTCCATGCCATATATATTTCTGACACATGGACTTGCAGGTTTGATTACTGAACTTTACAAGTTTGAACTAGGGCCTTGCTACACAGTGCCCAGGCACTGTATAGTCTACGGTGGTGCCCCTCCTGAAAATGGAAAGTAAATGTGGTCCGTTCCCACAAGTTACCCAAAGCGGAAAGTTTTGGTCCCCACTTCCTGTTCTTACCCTGCGCTGCGCATATACAACGATTCCACTCAACACGGAAAAGATACCAAAAGAAACCAAGAGCCCTTCATGTAGCTCATGTAGACCAAAAGCCATGCATGCCGCTCCTGTAGGTCCGGTGTAGATGTAAAATATCATTGTTATTACATCTGTCTAGTTTTTGGCGCGGAATCAAACCCTAAGATCAGTCCACATAAAAGAAACACATGCGTGTAAAAAACAGCTGGAATCCTACCAGCTCTCTTCTTCCTAGAGCCACCCATGGCAGGAAACAACATGGATGCGGATGTAGCAGAACTTCAAACCTTAAATCAGCAACCGAAAAAAAAACTGCTCTGGAGGATCAACCCCATATGTAGAACAATGCTAGCCGTAAAAAAATGCTCTATGACAACCTAAAAATGGGCAGATATTCCAATGAACTATGTTTCTTAGATGAACTTATCTCTATATAAAAGAACACCAAAAGTAACTCTGAGATGAATGTATACAAAAGTATGCTATCACAACCATGAACTAGGCATCCGAAGTGAACTGTGCATGATCGAATAGTGTGCTTCTTAGGCATCTGAGTTGAACTGTGCTTTCTTAGACGATCATACATGATGCAAAAAAAAAAAAAATCAGTTAGTCTAAACCAGAAAACATCATGAACTTTCATCAGGTTTTGCTGAGCTTTAGTTGATGAAATGAGTGGAGTCTTGTTTGCTTCAACTGTAAAAGGACAACAGACAACAAAAAGTACTTGGGTACTGCTGGACTATTCGTAAACACACTTAATAGCAGAAAAATCTGTGAGTGAAAATAAGTTTAAAACTTCATGCTCTTTGCTATCTGTTGATGATATAATGTAATTGCATCTTTGTCATGCGATTTAGATACAAAACTGTACTTCGTGAACAAAAGTTGAGTAGAAAAATATTCTATGTGTTAACAGATATGGACATCAACTATCCTACTGGTTGTTTTGACCTAAAATGTTCTAGTGCTGGAGGCCTGGAGCATGTAGATGAGAAAAGTGTGATAAACAATCAAGACAAAGATCATGCAGCCAAGATAACAAAATGCAGCGCCAGGGCATGTTTCTGGGAGTAACACATGGGCATCTAGAGATATCGGCATTGAAACATGCCAAACAATGCCAAGTAAAGAATCTAACAGAGATGATGAAGTTCAGTCTACACCCAGAAACCAGGCTTAAACCGTACTAAGGCACGATATTTGACAAATGGGAAGATGCTAATTACATTACAGCAAATATGCTAAGCATGTTGGTTTACATTGTTACAATCAATTACACTAAGGAGAACCTTATTATACATCCTGTGTGAAAAAATTAAGATGCCGGATAGTGGATATAAAATAGAACACTATGTTTGACTACATATAAGAAAGCAGTACAATGAGAGTTACAGCTCATATGATGAAATATACATGCTACCATGTTGCTTGTATGTAATAAACTTAGCGGGGCATCAAGATAGTAATAGCTTACATAAAGGAATATACATGCTGCCTTGGTAGCATGTTGGTACCGCATATAAAATAGCATACTAAAAGTGGTAGCATGTAATAAACCTAGCAGGGCATTGAGATAGTTACAGCCTAAATATAACGAAATATACATACTGCCATGCTAGCTTGTGGGAACAATTTAATATGCCTGGTACCGCATATAAAATAGCACACTAAATTGCTTCGATGTAATAAACCTAGCGGGGCAGTAATAGAAGTTACAACATACACAACAAAATATACATGCTCTCATGCTCATATGTGGGGAACAAATTAATGTGCCGGAAATAGCACACTAAATTGATTGGATGTATAAACCTAGCAGGATAATATATAAGTTACAGCCTATGTAAGAAAATATACATGCAACTATGACTAATTGAAATAAAACACATGCTAATGCTGAACCAAATTTATCTGACCAAAAATACATACTAACTGAGAAAATTACATACTATACTGCAGTTGTACGGTTCATGTATGTAATAAAATAGCTATAATTGAAATAAAATTACATCAATAAAACACATGTTAATGTTGCATCTGGTTTATGGGACGAATTACATCCTGTAACTAGAGTTGTACTGCCAGAGGATGTACAAAACGCATACATGGAGATTTCGAAATGTTGAACAACACAAGTAGACGGAATCAACTGTCAAATCTACACTATTATCAAAAAACTAGTGCATGAATCTGAGACTACTACAAAATAGTAAGGGTAGTGTGTAGAATAGCTCTAGGAAAAAGGGGAGCCACAGATCGAACCCCTGGAGGCGAGAACCACCCAACCGTCGATGGTAGGTAGTCGAGCGGCCGGGACGCGGGCATCCAGCGGCGTCGAGGTCGTCGCGCGGCCGGGACGCGAGCTGCATCTCGCAGCCGTCGACGTCGAGGTCGTCGCGCTGCCGGGATGCGAGCTGCATCTCGCAGCCGTAGACGTCGAGGTCGTCGCGCGGCCGGTACGCGAGCAGCCGCCGCCGCCGAGGGTGTCGAGCGGCCGGGACGCGAGCTGCATCTCGCAGCCGCCGGCGTCGAGGTCGTCGCGCGGCCGGGACACGAGCAGCCGCCGCCGCCGAGGTCGTCGCACGGCCGGGACGAGCCGGCGTCACTCCCTCCCCGCAGGCCGCAGCAGCACCAACGCCGCCGCCCCCACCTTGGGAGCGCGGGATCCATCGCCTCTTCCGACGCTCTGGTTCGGCGATTTACACAAAAATAACCCAAAAGTGGAAGAAAAGCACAGACTGACCCTCCGGCGAAACTATTTCACCAATCTAACCCTTTTGTGTGGCGCCCCTCCCAAGGGCGCCACACATGCCCATGTGGCGCCCCGGCGCTGGCGCCACACACCCATCCTACGTGGCCCGTCGACGCCGAGCTGGTGACCCCGATCCGACGTGGCAGCACGAGTGGCGCCGCTCCGGCCGGCGCCACACTTTGAGAGTGTGGCGCCCCGGGAAGGGCGCCACACATTGACTTAAGTTTGGGCGCCGCGCGCGCCCAGCCCGACCCTCTTCTTTCTTTCTCTTCTTCTCTTCCTCCTCCCCAACCCGGTTCTCTCTCTCCTCCCTCTCCCCCCACCAAATCCACCACCAAATCGTCAGATCTGTCCGTGGAGATCGTTCCCAACTCGTTGCTTGAGGTAATCTCCTCCGTTTCCCCTCTTTTCATCCATTGATTTTGTGTATTTGCTCCAATCTATATGTGAAACCCTAGATGTGGATTTGGTTGATTTGAGGGTGGAGATGGATTTGGTTGGATGTTAGGGTTGTTGAAGTAGAAGAAATGGTAGTGTGCTAGTTTGTATGGGTAGATTATGTTGATTATGGTATCTAATGAACACATGTGTGTATGTGTTGTTCCCATTATGCTAGGGGGATGGAAAGAATTGTTCATGTTCATCATGTGGACAAGGATGCTTACTTGAAGGGAAACATAGAGCCGGACCCGGAAGAGGTTGACTTGGTGTTTGACGTTAGCCCTAACTTTGCGGAGGTGGTAGCACAAGTTAGGGTTGAGTTGAATTGGAATGAGCCAAATGATGGTATTGAGCTAGAGGGAAGGCATAATGTGGGGTTTGGAATGCACACCCGTTGGAAGATAATGCGTATCAACTCCGAGCAACGTTGGTCCATTTACAAGGAGACGGTGGCCGGGTCACAAGATAAGGCTTTGGAGTTGTTTGCAACCAAGACGGTTGAGGCTCGTATCGAGCTTGACCTTAACCGGCCCTCCTCCCCCGTTCGAGAGAGGACTCCTCCACCCATGAGCCAAGAAGAGGCCACCCAATCTCCCATTGTCCAATCTCCCATTGCCCAACAACCTCCGTTGGATAATGAGTATGATGAGCACGAAGATGGTGATGATTGTTTCGAGATGAATGGCAACAATGTGGGTGATTTGGATAAATATTGGACGCAAGAGGAGATGGACCACTCCATTCCTTATTCCCGATGCTATGCGTCGGACTCGGATGATGATGGACCCGAAGAGGAGGTTGACGAGGATGGCTTCACCGCTAAGGAAGCCGAAAGAGCCGAGATCTTCAAGAAGGTAACCGGACGGGATATCCGGGTACCATTGTTCCGTGATGTTAGTCTTGCGGATGGAGCCGTGGTTGATGGTGGTAAAAGTTTACTTCTTGGAGCTAGGCCACTATCCAAGAGAGATGTGGAAGCTACGACGTCTATGATCTCTAAAGGGCTCACGTTTGATACCTTCTTGGAATTGAAGATATGGTTGAAGGAGTTCTCCATTAAGCATCATCGCCCTTACATCGTTGTTCACTCGGACTTGAAGAAGCGGTACACGCTAAAATGTGTAGATAAAAGGTGCCCATGGGTTGTCCGTGCACGACCTTTCAAAAAGGGCCCTCTTGGCACATAACAAGTTGTGTAGCCACTCACATGTGCCGGGGACCGAAGCTTGATGGCAAGGATGCACAGCTGGA
Source organism: Lolium rigidum (assembly GCF_022539505.1). Taxonomy (NCBI): domain Eukaryota; kingdom Viridiplantae; phylum Streptophyta; class Magnoliopsida; order Poales; family Poaceae; genus Lolium; species Lolium rigidum. Next base: position 210,434,210 of record NC_061510.1, read on the forward strand.
CCACCGTCAACTCACATCCGAGTTCATTGCATACAAGCTCTCGGCGGAGATATCATCACTTCCTATCATGAGCATTAGGTCCGTGCAAGATACGGTCAAATCCCGGTTTGCCTACGACGTCAAGTACGGGAAGGCATGGAAGGCCAAACAAGCCGCATTCAAGATGTTGTATGGTGATTGGGAGGAAGCATACAACCGTATCCCTAGGTTGTTGTTAGCGATGGCCGCAACTAACCCGGGCATGGTGCATGTGGTCGAGCCTTCCGCAACCAAAATGACATTGCATGATGGTAAAAGAGTGAGGGTATTTCACCGTGCATTTTGGTCATTCCGAGCAATGCACGAGGGCATTCGAACATTGTAGGCCCGTCATAGCCGTGGATGGTACCTTCTTGACCGGTCAATACAAGGGCACACTATTGGTGGCAATAGCAAGTGATGCAAGCAACCGTTTAGTACCATTGGCTTTTGCATTGGTAGAGATTGAGAACAATGATAATTGGCAATGGTTTTTCCATATATTGAGGACGAGGGTCATACCACCCTCAAAGGAAGTGTGTGTCATCTCCGATCGTCATCAAGGAATTCTCAATGCGGTGGAGGTTACAATTCCCGGGCATGCTCCCTTGCATCACCGATGGTGCATGAGGCATTTTTGTGCGAACTTCTACCGGGCATGCAAGAGCAAAGAGTTGTCTGACCTTCTTCAAGATTGTTGCCTCGCTTATTCGGAGCGCCGCTTCGCAAACCTATACAACGGCTTGCTGAAGCACAAAGACCTCAACGCGGGTGGTCAAGAGTTTCTTCATAGACACCTCGTATTTAACTCAAAGTGGGCAAGAGCTTATGATGAGGATGGGAGGAGATATGGCCAAATGACAAGCAACATGGCCGAGTGCTTCAACAATGTTTTGAAGGGTGTCCGTGCATTGCCCGTGACGGCTATCATTCAATACACATTCGAGAAGTTGAATGTCTATTTCCAGAACTACACCGATGAAACGGAGAAGGAAATTGCTTTGAATGCCGAGTTCCCAAAGAAGGTTCAAGAGTTCATGGATTTTCGGGCGAGGAAGGCCGACTCCCAAACGGCTACATGTTATGATAATGTTGACTTGGGTTTACCAAGTGAATGAGCCGGGGGCACCACACAAGGTGGTGTCCAACACGGAGGCCGGGCTTTCCGTGTGTCCCTAAAGACATGTGAATGCACATGTAGGAGGCCCTCTTTGCTTCATTTGGCTTGCTCCCACTTGCTAACAGCGGCACGCACTAGACGTGTGGACTACAATAACCCGCTCACCGTTCGGGAGTCCGAGTTCTCAATCGAAGCCACAAAGAGGACATGGGCTCCAAGGTTTTGTCCTTACTTGGATCAATCACAATGGCCGGAGTATCATGGAGTGCAAGTTTGGCCGGATCCGGAATGGAAGGTTGTGAAACGTGGAAGAAGAAAGACAAAGAGGTATCACGGAGATATGGATAGATGGGGTCATTCCGGAAACAGGTTATTCCAAGAAGCTCGCGAGCCAACTAATTGTGGATCCCGCAATAGTAAGGGCCACAATAAAAGGAAGTGCACATCCGGCAAAAAATCAAAGGGCAATGATGCTAGCACAAGTCAAGCATCAAGTAGCCAACAAGCTTCAAATCAACCTCCAAGCCAACAAACCCCAAGCCAACAAGCTCCAAGCCAACAAGCTCCAAGCCAACAAGCTCCAAGCCAACAAGCTCCAAGCCAACCGCGTCAAACTCCTCCAAGCCAACAAGCTCCAAGCCAACCGCGTCAAACTCCTCCAAGCCAACAAGCTCCAAGCCAACCGCGTCAAACTCCTCCAAGCCAAACGCGTCAACCTCCTCCAAGCCAAACGCGTCAACCTCCTCCAAGCCAAACGCGTCAACCTCCTCCAAGCCAAACGCGTCAACAAGCTCCTACGCAACAAGGTCCAAGGCAACAAGCCTCAAGGCATCAACCACAATGGCGACAAGCTCCAAGGCAACAAAGGATTCACGTAGGGCTTAGTAGAGGTGGCCGTCACGGTGCTAGTATGCTACGATACCTAGCGGGGCCTTATCCGTATGTGTCTCGAAGTTACTACTTGCATTGTACTTTCTATTTTCATATTCCATGACTAACTTTGGTTTTTCAATTTGGTTTACGAGTATGGCAACTCAACCCACCAAGGGGAAGGGAGCATGGGAGGGCAATGAGAAGGAGGAGTCCGTTTGGGAGGAGGCGGTAAGGACGGTGCGGAAGAAGGAGAAGGAAGCACTAGAGAGGAAGAAGAAGGAGGAGGAAGACAAGAAGATGGCGGAGAGTGCCCGTATGCAAAAACAGTATGAGGAATACATATTGTTCCACAAGAGGAGGAATGCCAAGGCGAAGGCCGAACGGGACCGCGAGGCACGGATAAAATTCCCGAGGAGCTGCCAACTTGAGCAAATTGCGAGGGAGAGGGCCAATAGGATGCACCTAGAGGAGGTGGCTAGGGAGGCTGAACGCATCAAGGAGGAGAGAGCTCAAGCGGAAGGCTGCAAAGACGGAGGAGCGCCACCACTTCTTCGATTCGGTCGTTCGGTTGGCTCGTGACTTAAGGGAGAAGGAAGAATTGGCTGAAGAAGCTAAGAAGAAGAAGGCAAGGGGGAGGGAGCCTTTGCGACGCGGTGATGTCCCTTTGGCTATGTTCTTGTTGTCGAACCTTTATGTTGTCCGAACCTTGATCTTCTCGAACCTTCGTGTCGTTGAACCTTATTGTAATTGAAACCTTGATGTCGTCGAACCTTATTTGTCATTTGAACCATTTATGTCTGTGTCAATGTGTGGTACATATTCGGTGCAATGTTCTTGTTGTCAAAACTGTTGGAATATGGTAGGATTTTTCATGGTTTTAACACAAGTCAATGTGTGGCGCCCTTCCCACCGGCGCCACACATGCAAGTGTGGCGCCCGTGGCATCGGCGCCACACGTGCCAACTTATATGACCTATTGGGTCGAAAACATCCAGGGGCTCCGGACGATAAGTCCTTAGCCGTTTTGGCGACCCTCTTTGTGTGGCGCCCTTCCCACCGGCGCCACGAGTGCTTGTGTGGCGCCCGTGGCATCGGCGCCACACATGCCAACTTATATGAACTATTGGACCCAAAACATACTCGTAAGACAAATCGTCAGGACTTAGCCGTTTTGGCGACCCTCTCTGTGTGGCGCCGTGGCACGGCGCCACGAGCATGTGTGGCGCCGATGCCACGGGCGCCACACAAAGAGGGTCGCCAAAACGGCTAAGTCCCGAACGATTTGTCTTACAGTATGTTTTGTGCAATTAGACATGCATCCGTGGCGCCGATGCCACGGGCGCCACACTCCGCAATGTGGCGCCAGTGGGAAGGGCGCCACTCATTGGCATGTGTTAAAACCATGGAAAATCCTACCATATTCCAACAACACTGCCATCATGTCAAAAGCTATGTCATACACACATCATACCAACAACCATTTTGTACACACATCATGGACATAACATCATCAAACCTAACATCGTAGCACATAGTTTCATACAATTTAAGATAGCATTCAAACAACACGAAGCAACGAAGATAGAGTTGACAACACTCGACGTTCTAACTATCGGTGTCGGAGCCGGATTCGCCGGTGTGGGGGTAGTGCACACGGCGGGCGGTGTCGTCGAACACCTTGACGATCATCTCGCCGTCCCCCTCGTACGGGAAGGTGAGTCGGCGGCCGGGCTCGAGGTGGAGGTCACGGGCGAACTTGTCCCACCCCGTGTGCGGGTACATCTTGCCCTGCCCGTCGAACGGGACCTCCACGGGCCGGCGACGAAGTTGCGGCTAGCCTCCCGTAGCTGCAAGTGCGCCGGCTCGACGCCGTCGACGAACTCGGCGAACTTGTCCGGTAGCCGCTTGATGCCGAGTGGGTCGTCGTCGATGCGGAGGAGGAACTCGAGCAGCGTTCGTCATGCGAAGACGAGGAGGATGCGGTGACGGTGATCGTGGGGCCCTTGCTGCTCCACCGCGGCGGCCCCTTCCCCGGCCCGGGGCGCCCGAGACCGCGGCGGCCGCCCCTTCCCCGTCCACCGGCACCGGCCATCCTACATGTTTACGTTTTTGAACCATATTACGATCCTTTCAACTAACAAATATGAGTAACTCCATCACAAATACTAGGCATACATGTGGGTTCATACACATACATACACATACATACATAGAGTTCATACACATACATGTGAAATTTCATATGTAGATTTCTACACATCTATGGTTCAAACACATGCATACATGAGGCTACCATCTCCAACACAAACAATACAATATAGAGTGCACAAAAGAAAGAAAACATGTCTAGGGTTCATGTCCAAATCTAGCCCGATCTATGAAATTAGTGGATGAATGGAGAAGATTTGAAGGAGATTACCTTGACAAATGGATGGGGAACGATCTCCACGGACGGATCCGACGATTTGGTGGTGGATTTGGTGGGGGAGAGGGAGGAGAGAGAGAACCGGGTTGGGGAGGAGGAAGAGAAGAAGAGAAAGAAAGAAGAGGGTCGGGGCTGGGCGCGCGCGGCGCCCAAACTTAAGTCAATGTGTGGCGCCCTTCCCGGGGCGCCACACTTTCAAAGTGTGGCGCCGGCCGGAGCGGCGCCACTCGTGCTGCCACGTCGGATCGGGGTCACCAGCCTCGGCGTCGACGGGCCACGTAGGATGGGTGTGTGGCGCCGGCGCCGGGGCGCCACATGGGCATGTGTGGCGCCCTTGGGAGGGGCGCCACACAAAAGGGTTAGATTGGTGAAATAGTTTCGCCGGAGGGTCAGTCTGTGCTTTTCTTCCACTTTTGGGTTATTTTTGTGTAAATCGCCCTCTGGTTCGAGTTGGTGGGGAATATTTACTGTGCGGGTGAGGAGAGGTGCCTCGGTCGGCACGTGCGCGTGGTTTTCGCTAAAAACTCTTGACACCGCTTGATATTGATCCGACGGACGCAACAAGTGGGCACTGTGTAAGACAAGAACGTGCCCTGGCAATAATTAGATTTACCGTTTGAACTATGCTGAACTTGTTGACTTGCAATTCTTTAGCCTTCAGTAATTGATCTCAACTCTGTGGTTGGCTGGTTGCTATTTTATCAAGACAACAACAGGCTGAAGGCCAACAATAACCACGATAGACGCTTCGATTTGGCATCTGTACATCAACAAACTCTTGATCTAGACAAATAACAATGTAATTTATAGTTTACCTTTGACAAGAGTATATTGAGCCTGAAACTAGACCTACCTTTCTGCCATCCATGCATGTAAGTGCCTTCTTCTCCTTTCTTCTTTATTATACCTACATCAAAAAAACTCGCCATGTGATGTCAGGTCCCTTTTCCTGAATCTGATGCTTAGTCCTTAGAATGCCCTTAATAAATCAATTGTGCATCTACTATGTGTTCTTTTTAACCGTTTGCCATGAATGATACACAGGACTAATAAAGGCATGATGCTACCAGGGTTACATTTTTCTCGTACAAAGACAGGCGCCCGAGTCACCAATTCTTTTTCGGATCAAATACAATATACATAGTAGTAAATTACATATGTTGTAAATTTTGCTAAATCTAGAGCAGCACAAATATATTTAAAGTTAGGCTTTGGATCATTGATTTTGAGAGAGTGCACAATCATGACCAACCCGAGGTCTCTCTTTTTGTGAAATATTGCAGCCTGCAGCTGAGCAAGATTCTAGAAGGAGGCAAGGCATCTCTAATTTCCTATGTCACATGTTGCATAGAAATGGAGTTTGCTTCTGAAGCTATTGCGAGCCAGAGAGTTTTACTTTTTTGGGGCAGCGAGGAATCGTCCGTATAAAAGCTATAAGAAAAGTGACTAGAATAGGATTTTCATGAAGTACATGAACTCTTATTTTCACGCTGGAGGCACGAATCATCTTTATTGGTAGATGACCTATATATAGTTTAATCTGGCCGGTTTGTGCTTGGTGTTCTTTTATTGTTTAGCATGACAAGATAGGAACTGCACGATTTTTGTGAGTGGTATACACTTCTGAAATCATTTTTATGATAATTAGGATAGATAATTTTCTGACTGAACGTGCCTACATGGGGAGAAATTTTGCACAGCGTAGTGTCCTGTTTGTTTGGTGCAGGACCGTAGTCCTTTCCGTGTGTTCTTTCTCCATGTGAGGTTATAATTTCCTAATACAGTTATGTACTCGCACAAAGTATCATCTGCTTTCGACTCGCAGGTACCACCGATTAGTCAAAATGGAATAGCATGAATAGTCAGGTGATTAAGTAGCTAGCAACATTTCACTGTCTAAATTTGTTCAGTTTGCAAGCAAGAGAAGATAAAAAAAAACTCTACAAAACAGTACGAGGCTAGATTTCATGTTTTAAACACACTACAATGTCTAGCATAATTTTTAAAAATAAAAAAAATTCGGACGGTGTGGTGATTTGAACTCATCACCTGAGATTGGGAAGCAAAGGCTTCATCCGATTGAGCTACCACAATCTTCTATCATATCTAGACAGTCATTATATATAAAGAGTAGTGTGGCGCCCCTCCCATGGGCGCCACACATGCTGCCACGTCGGATCGGCGCACCAACTCAGCGTCGAGGGCGCCACGTCGGCTGGGAGAGTGGCACCGGCAGGACGGGCGCCACACTGGCATGTGTGGCGTCCATGGGAGGGGCGCCACACAAAAGGGTTAGATGGGTGAAATAGTTTGCCCGGAGGGTCAGTCTGTGCTATAGTTGCAACAAAGGGTTATTTCTGTGTAAATCGCCAAGTAAAGAGGGGCAAAAAGTAAAATTCCCCGACTTCCGACTCCGGCGGCGCCATCCTTTGACTTTCTCGATGCCGCCCCTCTTCCTCCTGCTCCTGCTCCTGCTCTCGTCCATCCACGCCTCCACCGCAGACGACATCTGCATCGTCGGCAGCGGCATCTCGGGCTCCTCCACCGCCTTCTTCCTCACCAACTACACCGCCCCTATCCCCGCCCAGCTCCGCGTCTTCGAGCGCCGAGACAGGGTCGGCGGCCGCCTGGCCACCGTCTCCGTCGCGGGCGACAACTTCGAGGCCGGCGGCTCCGTCATCCACCCGCGCAACCTCCACGTCCGCCGCTTCGCGGACCTCCTCGGCCTCGCCGCCAGGGACGACGGCGAGGGCGACGACGACTGGCTCGGGATCTGGGACGGGGCCCGCTTCGTGTTCAGTACCCTCCCCCCGCCGCCGCCCGGGAGCTCCTGGCTGCGACGCAGGCTGCACGCCCTCCTCAACTCGCTCCTCCTGCTCAGGCGCTATGGCCTCTCGCTGTTCAGGATGGACAGCTTTGCGCAGGTTCGCTATTTCCTGCTCTAGTACTACTACTGTTATTACTCCGTTAGAACATATGGCATTCAATTTTAGCAAGAACTGCAGATTATCGTGTCTTCTGTTCTGGGGATTGGTATGCTAGGAATGAAATGGTACAGTTCAGTTGAACATGATTCCTGTGGCCCTTTGAGATCTCAGCAAGCAATTCCCATCTGTATGTTCATCTGTTTCATTCATATTTTTAGTGGTGTGTTTAAGTGGACATGAGATTGTGCTCTTTACCTTGTAAATTAGCTTTCCTTTTCAGTACTTCTTTTCTAAACTGAGATGAATATATGGGTATTCTCTAGGTTTTAACAACCCCTGTCAAGTGCGTTAAACACTCTCACATTGTTATGCAGGAAATGTTGAAGAAATTTCTGCTTTACTACAATGGTTTCGAGTCCCGGCCTGTCTTCGACAACGTCGAGGACATGCTCAAATGGTCTGGCCTGTATGGGCTCACTCAGAGGACCCTAGAGGAGGAGCTCATCGATGCTGGGCTCAATTCTCAAACTATATCAGAGCTAGTCACTGTATGCTCATTTCTTTTTTCCTTCAGCTAACTTGATATCTCTGTACTGGCGATATTCCAAACTATTCTATGCTTTGATAGTTGTGTTTACTAAAGATATTTCTGGGCAATTCTATCATCTTAGATACTATTATGAATGAAGAATCTACAGAACATTTAAATCCTCAGCAGACCTAAGTTGTAAAGCATATTATAAATGGTATATTGATAAGATCAAATTTATTTGCAAAAAGAAAGGTTTAATTTGCTCATGTTTTCTGGAAGATGCAGCGTACACCATTAGCTGAAAATCTCGATTAAGTAATTCTGAAAACCTTTACTATCGCTGATATACCTTTAGAATCACTTATTATATTTCTGGTATCATGCCCCTCCTTTCCTTAACAGGTGATAACAAGGATCAACTATGGACAAAGTGTCAGTATAAGTGGCCTCGCGGGCGCTGTTTCTTTAGCTGGCTCCGAGTCTGGATTGTGGGCTATCAAAGGGGGCAATTGGCAGCTAGCTGCTGGGTTGCTTAAGACCGCTAACGCCACATTGCATCTCCAAGAAGGCATAGATTCAGTCTCTGATGCAGGGGATTACTATGTTCTTAAATCCAATAAGGGGCGTGAATATAACTGTACTGTGACGGTTATTGCAACGCCACTTGACGAGGTGAACATTACATTTACCCCTCCAGTCTCCATTCCGCCAAGGAAGATGCAGCACACCCATGCAACCTTTGTTAGGGGCCTCTTGAACCCTGTAAGTGGTATCTGCACTTCCTTCCTATTTGTATGCAGTTAAATTGAATGAGCACCAAGCAACTACTAGCCTGTTAACTTTTCCAGTCTTCCCTGGTAATCATGAGAAATCACTTACCTTGTGGTTTTTAATTATGTTATGATGCAGAAATTCTTAGGCCTGAGCTCAGTGTCCGATATTCCAGAGCTGATAGGAACCATGGAGCTCCCCGATATTCCTTTCTCGTCCATCTCAGTTCTGAAGAAGCGCAATCAACATGACATGACTTACAAGGTATTCTCGCGTGCGAAGCTGGATGACAGTTTGTTGGCTCAGATGTTTAGGTAAGCAATTGATTAGAGTACTGTAGTTATTGAATTAGTCATTACTATTTTGATGACTGCATGAGATCTTCACAAACGGTTGGCTGTTGTGTCTGACTCTCTGTGTGCCACTGGCAATGTACAGCACAAGGGAAGAGACCATTCAGATAGACTGGCCTGCTTATCCTCACTACCATGCCCCGGAAGATTTTGCGCCGATAATACTGGACGGGAAGCACCTGTACTACGTGAATAGCTTTGAGAGTGCAGCGAGCGCCATGGAGACGGGTGCTGTCGCGGCAGAAAATGTGGCGAGGCTCATCATCTCGAGGTTGCCTCTCGGCCTGCGAGCCAGTCCCTTGTTGTCGTCGGAAAAAGGCGCCGATGGTCCCCCTGAACCTCATATCGAGTCATTCGCCGGCGAAGTAGATTCCCGGCAAGTAGATCTGTGAATGTGTAGACATATGTATGTACAGTGCAGATAAAATGCAGTACAGATTCATGAAGAATTATGCACTGTGTGATTCATGAAGAGTTATGCATTGTGTGCGTAACAGTAATACTGAATATACCATCACTATGCCCGCTTAGTTAGTTATACAAGTGTTGAGACATTGTGAGTTTGCATCATTAAAGGAAAATTTCGTATTTGCCACTCTCTGCAGCAATGTAGGACACTAGCAAACAATATTGTAGTCTCAATCTAGAAAAAGAGACAAAACTGTGACAGAAATAGGAAGATAAGAAACATTCGAAAATTTAATTCGGCTCTTGGGTGCGTATGCTCCCTCTACCAAAAAATTATATTTCGAGTTGTCGAAAATTTTTGATAAAAAATTCTACATGTACATAATATTGATAATAAATGTGCTTTCGTCAAGTTTCACGAAAAATTAATATTTTTTGTGCTCTATGTAAAAAAGAGAAAATTTATTTTGGAAAAAGCATTATTTTTAGCATTGAGTTTTTTCATTTTTACACACGTTGCATGATAAGTTCATTTTTTATGAAACAACTTTGTGAGCGCGTGGCATAGGAAGACGTGCAAATTTTTCGTTTCATTTTTTTGAAATTCAAAATATGTGTAAGATGAATTTCAAAATAGAGGGAGCATATGCTCCATGTTCCAAAACACACTCCCAGAAACATTTGCTATCTTTCTTTATAAAATGAGTAGTTTCTGAGTTCAATGATATCTATCCAAACAGTGTCTGAGGGCAGATTGGTCATTTCCCTTGTTTTTTCTGCGGCCCATTTCCCTTGCTATCCAGAAGAGAGCACACCCCACCCCTCTCCAGTCTCCGGTGTGTACACAGCACAAGCACCAAGCAGACCTGGCTGGTCTCTTCTCGGTTACAGTAAAGCTAACGACAATCTTATCATGGCGACTTTTTTTTTTCTTCAAGGATCACAAAGATAGACATGCACATAAAGTTGAAATACACAACAAATATATATTCACTTATATGAAAGCAACATAAAAGCATCTCCAACCGCTTGGCCATCTCTTTAGCAACAAAGATGTATATTGGATTGCTTAAAATTGGTTATAGAAAGAGGAGAGAGAAGATTTATCAATTCAAACCAAGTTATGCTTTGCTAGCATTTCTATAATAGCAATCCAATACTAGAATGCCAAGTTTCTTGTCTATTCTTTCTGTACTAGAAATTGCATATATCAACGAAATGAACTACTCCGATCCATAATAAGTGTCGGGGGTTTAGTTTCAGTTGAGCTAATTTGACCTAAACCCGGATATTTATAATGAATAGGATGGAGTACTAATTTTTACACAATAATTAGAGCATATCATCACCACCTGAATTAACATAGAATAGGAACTCCAATGAAAAAATAATTTGAATTTAAAGTCAAACTTCAAGCATAAAATGAGGGCATAGTGTAAGAACACAATAAAAGTTCATCATGGGTGCATGAACAACACCACAACCAAAAGAGCATCAATGTTCTCTCTCAAATGCTACAATTGTTGCCATTGTTTGGAAAGTACTCTCATTTGATCACCACAAGGCTCTTGATAAGCTCGACCCTTCTCATCTAGAACACATGAATCCATGAACATGATCCTTTGCTCTTTCTCCCAATACTCTTGTCCATCTCCTCGGCCCCCACTGTCGTTGCCTATTCGACGGTATCCCAGAGGAGGGATCCTCACGGAGGGGGGGAGAAGTAGGGGCCATAGGGAAGAGAGCACTCGGGACGGTGATACGCGATTTACCCAGCTTCGGAACACCTGCTCGAGGACAGGGCCTACTGCTGCTTGTCTGAAATTATCTCGGCGCTTTCACGTTGTTACAGTGAGTTGTGGTTGTGCCTCTAGGGCTCCCGGGATCCAACTTATAAAGGCGCCAGGATCTAGGATTTCTACGGAGAGTCCTACCCGGATTACAATCTTGCCTAACTACGAAACATTACATTGCCGTGCACGTCAAGGATCCGACTATCCCTAACACGCCGTATTGGATCCGGCTACCCCTGATGGGCCAGGCCGGATCCGGCTTCCAGAGAAGGTCGGTTGGATCCGGCTCCTTGCTCCTGGGCTAGACTTCATCCATCCTGATCAATAGCAACTAGGCCGCCCAATGGCCGTATGCCACCATCACCATCTGTGGGCCACCAGGGTTTGCCGGATCTAGCCACCGTCGATGGTACACCCATGAAGTATACCCACAACACCCACCCTTCTCTCCTCGATACCGGTCTTCCTCTCCTCACCTTGGCCGTCACCTTCCTCTCCTCGGCCTCCCTCCTTTCCTCCAAATTTTTGGTCTTCATCTTTCTCCTTTGCATAGCAATGTCTTTCCTCACCTCCCGCATATTGTCCAGTGAATCTTTGTAGCCTCCCTCATCTCCATTTGCCCTATGGTTATTTTCTTTCTTCCTTCCCTCGAGCCTACCTCTATTGACCAATGAGAGAGGAGTTTCTTCTCCACTTGATCCATCATCATCGGTGTCCACCACAAAACCCTCTCCAATCGAGCTCGAAGGAGCCTTCCTCTTGTTTGGAATTTCATTGGCGGCGCAGGGGGGGTTCATTTCTCATTGTTCTCAAGGATTTTCCAACAATGAAACAAAGTCAGGGGCCTCCCTGACACTAGTTTGCCCCTTTTCTTCTTAGGTTTGCCCATGAACAAATTTTGAGCGGTGTTTTGCTACAAAAAAGATACAAGTAAGCATGAAGCCTCATCAAGCAACACCAAAGAAAAGGTGGTGGCGTCCACCTTCCCGTTGGAGGCACCGGGGATGTCCGTAGACGCGTCGGCCGTGGGCTCTGCGGCGACGCCAGCCCTAGGAACCGCTGGGCCTTGGGCTTGGCCTCGACCTTGTGTCGGGAAGAGGATGAGGAAGGTATGTGGGGGCATCGGGTGCGTGGGGGTAGGTCGCTTGTGGCCTCCATGGCCATTCCGGTGGCCGTAGACAGTGGCTGTGAGGTCGTTGGCGAAAATGTCCCACACGGGTCCCGCATCGTTGGGACTATTAGGGTTTGGCCTCTGACTTTGCATACATACAAGTGGAGGCGCAAACCTAATTTTTTTTTTTGTGGGAACCATTTATTTATACAACGGATGGAGCAATGCTTCTCAATCAAATTGCTATATTTTCAGTTTTTAACAAATCTAGCCAAATATAGATACTCTAGCAATGTTCAATCATATGTACCCACGTAGTTCTTTTTACTGCAAGACCAAGGGTAGATTAGTCATTTCCTCTCGTATCTAGCTTGCTCCACACCTCACTCCCAACACAGAGACCAAGCACAGGGAGCTGGTCTGTCATCCTCGGTTACAGCGAGTCAGCGAAGGAGTCTTCTATGCAGTATAAAAATAAATTAGCGAAGGAGTCTTGGTGTGGAAGGAAGCCCTCCATTTTCTTTTTCCTATGGATTCTTTTACCACCATTACTATTACTACAAGTCCGTCTTCCTCCCCACACCGCCCCACCCCAGGTGGCGGAGAAGGTAGGAGAGGCGAAGCAGGAGGCGGAGGAGGGGATCCTATGGCGATGGCGCCAACACGTCTGCTGCGGGGCCTCATCGCGCCGCTGCCGCCGTCCGACTGGCTGCCCTGCACCGCCTCCCTCCTGTACCACCAGTGGTGGCTCCCCACGCTCGCGCTCCCACTCCCGCGCTGGCCCTCCTGCTCCGACGGCCTCAAGCTCCTCCTCGCCCTCCTCCTCGTCTCCGCCGCGCTCGCCGAGGTCCGCCTCGTCGCGTCCTCCTCCATGGCGCCCACCCTCCGCTCCGGCGACCGCGCCGTCGCCGAAAAGGTAGCCCCTTTTCTCCCCACATCACCCACCTCCTAATATAGGGTCTTTCCATTTTACATGATGTCTTCTCTCTTTGCTCGGATCTGCGTTAACCAAATGGGGAATGCGTGCTGTGATTTGATGTTGTCCAGGTCACGTACATGTTCAGGAGGCCGTCTGTGGGCGACATCGTTTTCTTCAGGGTGCCCACGGCCTTGCAGGTAGCTAGCCCTGCTTCTCTTTTTCTTCCGTTGTTAACTTCCCACCTTCACGGTCTGATGAAGCTGCATTGCGATGTTTTCGGCAGAACTGTGGCCTGAATAAAGATGTTGTTTTTATTAAGAGGGTGCTTGCAACCCCTGGAGATTTCATCGAGGTAAGCAAAGCCAATGTTAACATTGTCTTGTCTTCCACCCACCTTATAACCACCGCTTTATATCAGATGCACTACATTCCATTCATTTATTCACCGTCAGGGCTGATATATTCCTTGAGGACTACTCGTTCGTTCAAACATTCTCTTCCACTCACCTTGTTATGAATTCACTCACCACTTCATATCAAGCTGAAAGCATCTATCTATAACCATATTAATAAAAAGTCACCCTGTTCTTCCATATAGACTAAAATTATATGCTCCGTTTGATCACAGTAATAACTTTTAAGATTAAAATTCGTTCAGGTAGCACCTGCTAAGTGCAATTGGAATCAGAAACGGAAACACAATATGTCCTTCTTCATATACTTTAAGCCATGAGATGAGAGGCATGTAGCAAGAACTTGCACGGCAATGTAATGGTGGCAATCATGCGCGTTGTCCAATTCGACATGTCTTTCAAAACGAAAAAATAATAATCAACAGCAACATAACAATATCACATTGCTGTACTTATTTACTCCTTAAGCTATAAGTACAGGCGTGTGAACATAAAAGAGAACCCTATTTATAACCCTGAGTAACGTAGGATAGAAACAGGAAATAAATAGGATCGAAACATAGATGATGTAAGAGCTACTATAAGTGTGTAGTCCAATTTGGGATTTTTTTGTATGGAAATTTATCTTTTTGTGAGACGAGTTTTCATTGCAAGGGAAGAGATATTTCGGCACAACAAAATTGTTACATTAAAAAGTCTCAAAAAATATTTTTCATAGTACATTTTATGTTACACACCTACACTTTTTTAATGAGAGTTACTCCCTCTGACCCATGAAACTTGTCTGAGATTTGTCAAAATATGGATGTAGCATCTACATACATCCAAATTTTTAAAAAAATTCAGACAACTTTCATGGGACGGAGGGAACACTTATTTTTTCACGCTAGCATTGAAGGAGTCATAAAGTTCATAATGTAAAAAAAATAGTTCTTAAACATATGTTGTCATTTAACAATGAATCATGCCCTTTATACATAAATGCTTGGATTAGTATAATATGCTATGTTTATTTAATAGCTAGAAAAATATTAAAGTATCCTTAAGAGTTGCCGCTAGTTCCCCCTGAATCTGGATGTCTACATTGTACTTACTACACACCCACCTTACAGGTCCGACAAGGTCAGCTTATTGTTAACGGTGTTGCACAGAAGGAACATTACACCGCAACCCACGGCGCATCATACACAATGGAGGCCATGGTTTGTCGCGTCTCTTTTCTATCTGTGAGCATTGTCTCCTTGAACAACATTGAGGAGTTGCTATTGCCAGGTCCAGAGATAGTACCCAAACTGCTATCGCAAATTGACTATACCACCGCAAGAGGATGACCAATGGCATGGCTGCTCCGTGTTGTTGACTTCCTGAGTGCCTGGTTGTTCTAACTGACGGGCCTCAGATGGTGGATGATCTCTTCGTCCTCCCCCCAATTCCTGTTATCTGCTCGGTTCTTTGGCCGGATCCCGTACTAAAACCGTGCATCGTCGTCCTGCAGCGACTCCCTGAAGGCCATGTATTCGTCATGGGTGATAACCGTAATAACAGCTGCGATTCTCGTGCCTGGTAAGAAACACATCCAATCCCACGCTAGGCCCATCTTCCTCTACATGTACCATAACTGATTTCTCGTCTTGAGAATATCATCGAATAGTTCAACTTTAGGAGATCTTGTGATAGTCATCTCATAGATCTGTGCTTCGGACTAGATCCGATACAATTGCAGATTGAAGTGCCACGATGATTGTTTGATCTGCAATTATGTAAGAATATCAGAGTAGAATGCAGCACTCAGATTTGATCAGTTACAGTTGCTTTATCATGGTTGTATCGGTGAGGAAATCTTGTGCTAGTCATAATATAAATCCGTTCTCCGGACTAAATCTAGATGTTGTATGCTTGGAGATTGAATTTTTCATGACAAACAGTCAATATATAGTGACATGGGAGCAGAATGCCCATATATGTTTGTAGTTACCACGTGCAGTTGCTTAGTAATGTTAACTGGTTTTGTAGAAATTGTTCGGGAGCTAGCACTTATCATCTTGATGTTTGTGGTGACAGGGGGCCTCTACCTATCAACAACATTGTTGGGAGATACATGATGTCCTTTGGAAGATCCTCTTTCCAATAGCCAAGCTGAAGAGCTTCGATGACCTCCAGCATTGATGAACCCCTTGATGTCATTCGTTATGGGCTTATGGCGATATCAAGCTATGTTGGGCCTCGAGCCCTTTATCTGTACATCATCTTTCCAGTAGCCAAGCTGAAGATGTTTGATGACCTCCAGCATTGATGATTCCCTCAATGTCATTCGATAGATGGTGATGTTGGGCTACGCCGGGGCCTCGAGCCTTTCAGTGTGATGTGAGTGTTGTATGTATACCGACTTAATCCTGGGGAGAAGTAATAATGACTTTGTAGCCATCGTCACTCACCCTGGCATGTCTAGGTGTTGAGCCTATTTGTTGGTAGAACCTAAAAAATGAACCTAAAGGTTACATCTTATGGTAACCTTAGCTGTCGCTTGTCGGTAATGCTTGTTATGTTTTGCATTCTGGAGTGCAGTGTGTTTTTTAAGTTTGAAAACCTTTGTGGTGGTTCTTTGCTGCTTGTAATTAAGTACTGTATGTGATTTCCTCTTGTGTTTTGATGAATGGAGTACTGGCAGCCTTTTCTTCTGTAGTTGATGTAGTGAGTGGTGGCTGATGTTGACGATGGTGGAGATGTCTTGGGCTTGTTGCACTCGTTGATATGCTGGACTGGAGTGAGCTGCCTCCGTCTTTGAGCAGTGGCAGATGTGGTTCGTTGGTGGTACTCATGCTGGTGCTTGATGTGTGCCAACACCATGTCGGGAGTGAGCCAATGCCATCTCTGCAATAAGCTCGATTGGGTCCTTGCTCCTGAAGGAATCCTCTCCTTCCTCTGCAAGAAAAATTGAAGATGGGGCAAAAGAGATCACAAGTATGAGATTAGGTCAGGGCTCCACTCACTGGATTTTGAGATGAAGCAACGCCGCCGCTCGCCAGGAGATCTTCCATGAGTTGGGAGAGGCGTTGGTGAACCACATGTTATTCGTGGATGACAACCTGCTATTTTTCAAGGGTAGTAGAGAGGGAGCGGAAGAGTTGTCTAATCTGTTAGAGATCTACTGTCTAGCTTTTGGTTAGAGAAAACAAGGATAAATCATCAATCTTCTTCACTAAACAGTGCCCGCAAACCCTCCATGTCATAGTCAAGAATGCACTTGATGTGAACAGAGGCTTTGATTGACCGATACCTTGGTATGCCGGCCGATGTAGGAAACTCAAGGTACATGGACTTCCAAATTTTTGAGAGATCGAGTGTGGAGCAAAGTAAAAGGGTGGATGAAAAAAAAAAATACTTTCAGCAAGTGGTAAAGAGGTACTAATTAAAGCTATATCCCAAGCAATACTAGCCTACTAGATGGGGTGTTTCAGATTGTCCTGAGGTCTATGTGAACATATCAATGGCCCAATACGCCGATTTTTGGAGGGAAACAAACAAGGGAACATGAAGGCTAGCTGGGTCTCATGGACATTGAGCTCTTTAATTTGTGCTTATTAGCTCGGCAGTCTTGGAGGATTTTGCAGCAACCGAACTCAAGTGCTCGTATTCTGAAGGCCGTATATTTTCCCAACACATCTATCTTAGAAGCTAAGCTTAGATCCCATCCTTCGCAGATATGGAGGTCTATTATTGATGGACGAGAGGTGCTAGTTCAGGGACCGATCCATCGCATTGGAGATGGCAGAATAACAAATATTTGGTCTGACAACTGGATACCTAGTGATTGCATGATGAGGCCGATTGTGGCCTTGAAAACCAATCCACCACAGTTAGTGTCCCCGCTGATTGATGAGCGGTGACTTGAAAAGATGAGTTGTGTTGATATGTTTAAGTGGATTGCCTAGCCCTTTCCATCAGTTCGGACTTTTGCTTGCATTGGCTAGTGCAAGAAGCTTAACATGATATCAGAGCCCATGGTCTCGAGTGCGAGTCCTGGTTTTTGAAATATTTTCCCACCCCTATGTCCGCCGCGTATACGATCATTCATACGTGTGCTATTCTTCTTTCCACGTGTTGACCTTCTCTTCTCTTCTCCCAGTCACACGTGAGGAGGGGTGTTGATATGTTTAAGTGGATTGTCTAGTCCTTTCTATCAGTTCAGATTTTTAGTTGCGTTGGCTAGTGCAAGAAGCTTGACAGGTTGATCCGTGAATCCTTCCTTCCAATGGACACAATGGCAATCCACATCATACCACTTTGTACTCGCCGGCAACAAGACTACGAAAATCAACAAAGGGAACTATTTTGAAGGAAACCCAAGATTTTCCAACTCGGAAGCAGAAGCAGAGGCAAAAGGGTGGAATTTTCTTTGAAAAATGTGAGTTGCGTCCAAAATAAGGATTTTTCTGTAGAGGCTAGCCCAACAGTCCTTACCCATGATTATCACTGAAATAAAATCGAGGGTTGCACATCTACAGGAGTCCATCTTTGTTTATTGAAACCTTCGATCTGGATTATCAGATTGTAGTATTATTGCTTTTTCTCTAGAGACCTAGGTTTATCGAACCCTTGGAATTTTTTTTGGTGTAAGATCACTTGATAGAGACTTTGAGACTTCGCTTATTATTTTTTCTGAATACAATACGGTAGGGGAAGCCCCTAGAATGATTTGTCTTTGAAATAATAAGATCGTCCCTAGGAACTTGAATCCATGTGGCTATGTTGTACATCACTTTCCTAACTAAGTGGGCTAGGCTCACTTATTGCTTACTTGTTGTTCACGAGACCAATGGTTTTCTTTTGTTTGTCTGTGTATCGATGGATGGAGATATGCCAGGGCTAAGGTTTCACCTACAGTTGTGCAATAAATAAATTGGATAGAAAGATAAAATGAAGAACACATGTTTCTTATGCACAATACATATTAACAAGTATAGTGGGCGACGCATCCTAATAGCACCATAGGTTGCTCATAACATACACTAAAGATCAATTACCCAACTAAGACCTCCAAGTAGTGCACAATATCACAATAATTAATTTAAATGGATAGAGCATTAAGATCCATGACATCACCTAGAATCCCTGAATAGCAATCACAATACCGACCAACATTGAGGGATGGTGATGAATTCGATAGCGGCGGTGACAGAGCTTTGCTAGAGATGGTGATCTGACTTGTGATTGTGGACTAGTGTTTTCTCTATGTTGCGGCTCTTTGATTACCTAGGGTCCTTCACAACAAAAACTCGGTTCGACGAGGCGAATCCACCGAGATGCCGTACGGGTGGGGATGATCGTACCATAGGTCGTTAAGTTGCTTGCTGATTGTTTTTAATCCTAGTTGACTTGGTGATATTCCTAGCTTGTAATCTTTCATTAATTGGCCTTGATTTGCATAGAAATTAATAACATAGAGATGTGCACATCTATGCAATAGTTAGTGATTAGTGGCATGTTTAAAGAGATATTTCCATCATATTGGTGAATAATATCTGGTTTAAGTGACGATAAAGATGTAGAGCTTCAAACTTTGAAGCACATAATCTAGCCAAGCACATGATTTCTCTTGGAGTTGGATGCTGTATGTGGCTCGGAACTTTCTACTATGTAATTATACCTGTAAACGCTTTCATTGATTGTCTAAAAAATCCACGAGTCCCGACTTCTTAGGAGAGGAGTGTGACCAGTGCATGGTTAATCGCCCCAAATCCATGGGCATCAAGACGTGAGAGGGATGTAAAAGCCTCCATGATGCCACCCTTCATGATGCCCCAACAAGATATGAAAAATCGAGTCATGAAGCTGTCCACCCCTAGACAATATTTCATCGACATTCCTTTCAGCACCATGCACACATCCTCTTGTGAGAACTCTCCCTCCAACTGCTGGAGGTCCAGAGAGGGAAGCACCAGGAAGTCTAGGCCGAGGGAAAAGGGACGGTCCACCAATGAGACAAATAGGTTACAAAGAAATCGCGAGCTGAACTTTATCCACCATGAGACGCATTGATGACGGGAAAATGGCGGCGACAAAAAATAGCTAATGTACGCGTCCACGTCATAGAGACAAATAGTATATAAATTTAAAGTTGCGCGAGTATAAATGACAACAAATCAAGAATTGCGAGTACTTTATTTCCAGTAACTCTTACATATGCATAAAAATTCTGTTAATTACATCTCCGAAGAGAAAACCCCTGATTAAGAATTCCAACATATCTATTACATAGGATTACATCACATGACTATTACAAAAGATGTGAAATAAACTAAGAAGTCCTCCTCGCGGTCGTCGATGAAATCTGCTCGCCGAACTTGAAGTTTGTCTTCCTAGATACTTGGCATCCTTTTTTAATATATGTTTTCCTAGCATGCTTCATTTATTTTACTACTTAAATATACGTAGCATATAATGAAGTTTTGATATAGCTAGGCATAGTATTTGCTTTGATCCTACATTTTCTGATAGGATATATGTGCATGCATCATCATTTATTCTTGCACTAGTATTATCGGTACAAGAAACGCATGCAAATTTAGCTATGGAACATGCACAAAACTTTTCTACATGTATGAAGCGACAGCTGCATATATTTGGCCTTTTATATTTCTTTTAGTACTAGTGGATGTAGTACTAATTTAACTTTGAAGATTTTGAATTATTTACACACCACCGGGGCATGTATATTTCATTTTCTTACTTGTATTACTACTACATCGTGTAACACTAATATAGTGTCCGCAAGCAGCGTAACCAAGGGGAAATTTATGACATGATTTAGTAATCTAGCATATAATGCAATATGAGGCAGATTCTTGTTATAGTTTATTTCACTTGTATTACTACTAACGCCGCATAGCAATTAATGCCTGCGAGAAGTGTAACCAAGATGAACTTTTGATTTCTTTTATCCAAGCTTGATCGCATCAGTCATTTGAGGACTGATCCAAGATATTATTTTTTATGGAGTTCTTGCACTAATGTAATTCTCTAAATTTGTTTCCACGTATAGGGACCAAACTCAGGAATGAGGCTTATACACACGTTCACCCTGGTTTGTATCGCTAAGGGGACCAAATCAAGAGAGGAACATCAGAGAGAAGCTATATGCAAACATACTCCTTGATCTGTACCGTAATGGCCGAACCAAGTGTGCCAATTTTAGAGAAGATGAACCAGCTCCTGAGTTTGTACCACAACGGCCAAACAGAGGACATGGGATTTAGCAGATATAAGGGAGCTCCTTGGTTTGTACCAATGGCCAAACCAAAGGCTAAGAAAGAGGATGAAGATGGAGGCCATTTGGTTTGTACGCATGGCCAAACCAAAGGCTAAAGCAAAGCCATGGATCCCACCTTTTCCTGAACGTCGAAGTGCTCCTTCTTGTTCTCTTCTTCTCTTTTTTTCTGTGTTGGCTATTTGCTGTGGTGTATGAACTTACCGGCAGCGAAGCGACGATGGAATTGGTTTCTGGCCTCCCTTTCTGATCAAGATGACCCTCGTATTTATAGAGGTTGGAGGCTTCCGTCGCTCGCCCCGAGCAGTTGCATCGCTGCGTGCGATCGTGCAGATCGTGGAGCGATTGTGGGAGCGTGGTGGGTTGCAGATATTTTGGATTTGGAGCGTTCAATATGGAACCGTATACACATGGGCCATGGGCTGGATAATTACGTTATTATTTGTTAATCTTGCAGCGGTGCCGCTTAATCCATGCATGCATGGGCTTTTTGGTTTGGCCAACGTGAAGCCAGTATACATGTACGGTTCAGTCTACGCTGCCTACAAATTGTATTTTCGATGGCTTCCAAGTAGACCCTGTTTATTCTTTGAACATTTTGATAGTTGAACATAGAGAGGGCGAATTTATACCTCCGTCAAAGGAAAAGTATGTGTGTATATATAATATTCACATTAACAAATTAATGTAAGAAGCAAGTATTTTAACTCGCGTTTTGCCATGTATCAATATTTACCTATGACTACATATTTTGGTCCTGCTCATGCCGATCGTTGTAATTGATTATTTAAAATGATTTTATTGTTTAGATTTATATTCTTTTTATAGTAACGGAATTTTGCCGTTTGAAGTGATATTAATATTTTCGTTAATTTTCCACATTCAAATTTAGTTTAGTCAAAATCGATGTCAACAGATGCCCCTCGAGGTCTGGATGCGAATATTATTATGCTTCGTATCCAGAACTCGAAAATATATGCTTTTCTTTATATTGGATGTCTAAATTAATTCCGGTCCTTATTTTTTTACCGGATCATTATCCTGTATCACTTTGAAAATTAGTTGAGACTCCAAAGGATACGGGGCCCAGGGACGAGTAAATAGTTATCTATAGCTAGCCACTACTGCCGATATTCCAGCAACGTGCTGGCCAACAAATTTGCTGCCGTTGTTTTAATAACAACCCGTGCATAGCACTCTTTACTTCTCTGAAGGCTCTCTGACGGGCATAGTTCAGCTCCGCTCTGAAGCAAATTCTTTTGTCTTTCGAGTATGTGTAACTATCATGCTATTTTGGCTGTTTGAACTTTGCGTTCTTACTATCTATCTGATTTATTCTAATCTGTTTATTCTATTGTTGATTTCAGGCATAAAAGCCAGCAACTCTCTGCGGAAACGCAGATCAGATCTTGTTTTCAGATGCTGGTAAGTGCATGAATATTTTTTTTTACACACTTCCATCCGAGTACTTAATCTATATGTACTCAATCTGATTTAACTTCTGATCTCTATCTTTCTTCTAAGGTAGATTGATTACAGCCAGGAGTAACAGATCGCTCTTTGTTTGGCTGTCATACGTCTGCCTTTCCTCATTGGTAAGACACAACTCCTTTCTCTTATCCTTTTTCATTATTTGTATAGAAGAATGGTATGCAAGCATCATTTTAAATTGATTGCATCCCATTGGAAGTTTAGGCGGTTGCTTCTTTTCACAAACTGAGTATTATTTTTATATCGACAGGATCGTGGATTTCCCGCCGTGTTTTTTTTATTTAGGTAATGCTCTGTATTGATTTAATCTGTTGTTTCACCAACGTTTTTGCATTGGTACCAATACATTTATATTTCATTTACCTATAGATGGAGGAGGCTACAGTACCATCTTCGTCTAAGAATTTACACAGAATGTCTCTTTTGCAACTGGCCAAAGTACATATGTTCAGGCCAGCCACTAATGAACTAGCTAATCCTGTGATCAAGCCTTCAAGTATGCCACATGGGAAGCTTGAGTATGGAGAACGTGGATGGACGTCAGGACCATCCTTTCTAGGCCAGTGTTATCATCCAATGACGCCTTTGCCTAGACTTGATGAAGCTATGACTTTGGGGACCCGCATAGTGTCTGAAGGTCTTGGTTGGGAAAACCATGAGGTAGAGTATGTCCCAATGCCCCTGGGATATACCGAATGGGGAGCTTGCATTATGAAGAAATATCATACCCATCTGAAGGGAAGTGAAGAGGGTGTGGATTACATCTATGGAGCTATTTACTGCTCTTTAGGTGACTATTCCGTCTCTCCTCCACTTCTGAGGTCTTTACTTGAGAAATGGAATCCCAACACCAATACTTTCTTGTTTTCTTCTGGTGA
Source organism: Lolium rigidum (assembly GCF_022539505.1). Taxonomy (NCBI): domain Eukaryota; kingdom Viridiplantae; phylum Streptophyta; class Magnoliopsida; order Poales; family Poaceae; genus Lolium; species Lolium rigidum. The sequence continues at coordinate 210,457,509 of NC_061510.1, forward strand.
GCGTACCATTACCCTCCTCGATATGCATCAGATGGCAGGTTTGCCGCTTGACGGTGAACCTTATGAAGAATTTGTTCCACCATCACATGAGCTAGAAGGTTCATCGCTTTTGTACCCAAAGTTTCTATCACGACTCTTAGATATCTGGACCAAGCTTGCTATAGGCAACCAGGTTGGTTTCAAAGATTGGTGCGACTTCTTCCACAATCGTGAGTATGATTGTTTTCTTATGGAAAGTCTAGAAGATGAAAGAATATATACTGCTGCTTTCATTGCTCTTTGGCTATGTCGCTTTGTCGTTGTTGGTGGTGGGGCATACATTCGTCCTGGCGTATTGGTGATGGCATCATGGATCACCTTGGGACGTCGAATTTCTTTGGGCCCGCCAGCTCTTTGTTCACTCTATTACTCACTTCGGCTAATCAGTACTCACCCTATTGGACCTTCTTTCACGCATAGGATTTGGCCAGTCCATTTCATGATTGGATGGATAGGTATATACCTCAAAAAGCCTTTTGGAAACAGGGTGAAAACACCAAATTTCCCATCCTCTAGGAATCTAATAGTAAAGCCTCGTATGGTGGATACTATGTTCAAAACACCCAAGCCTTTTGCTCCGGAGCAAGCACATGCTTTCCTCGAGAATCGTCATAATATCTTTTGGTTCCCATATACTTTGACAAATCCAGATGGTTTATTCCAGCCCAAAAAGGCTTTCCTAATCTCAATCCGACGGGGAATGCTTCCTTGGAGGCGTGGCTGTTTGGAGAATGATGCTTGCATAGCTGAACCGTATCATCCAGATCGAGTAGCACAACAATTCCGTTTTGACCAAGTCGTGCCTTTCTCTCCTTTACAAAGCTTATATACGATCGACGAGATTGGAATTGCTCATGCTTTTTGGCTGCATTTGCTCTCACTCGGATCCGGCGTTCAAATATTTTCCGAGTGATAATCGAGTCACGGATTCTTCCGTGGCGTGGGCTAATTGGTGGAGAAATTTTGTGAAACCTTTTGCCCGTATTTCAAATTCTCTTTGCAATGGCAACATGATGGGAAAGATTTCTTATGATGAGAGGAAGAAGAGCAAGTATGCGCTACAGCATCATATCACTGCTCGTCCACTTTCTACCACAGACCTTAAGGTGGTAAAACGGGTATGTGATAGTCAACGAGTACAATATATTACTGTCATTGAGAAAATAGAGGAAAGAATCAAAAATCGTTGGACACCGGTACTCCAAAGTTACGACCAGGATGTCGTTGCTGCTACTCACCCAATACAATCAGATAAGGTGTGTCGCCAGTTTAATTTTTTTTCGGAACGTGTATTCTTATTTGTACTCATTCACTTATATATAATGTTTTTTTTAAACTGCAGCAAGGACGTCTATCAAATGACAATGTTGCAGCTGTGGTTTCCTCTGCCCAACCGTTGGCGAGGTATAATGAACCTCCAGAGATCACTCCCAATACTAATGGAAAGAGGTCTAGGCAGTCTACGTCTACCCTCACTCCTGTTGGCGAGGATGAGAGGTTACCCTTGAAGCGAAAACTTGATTTTTCTGCAGAGTCTGATTTGTCTGCATTTCCAGTGTTTGAAACTGTAACGACAGAATCAGATTTTGGTACTTTAATCAGCAATGAAAATCTTGACCGCGCGCTTGCCGGTGAAGATGATCACGGTTGGGAGGATCTTTTTGACATATACATGGAGGGTTATCAGTCCGATGGGTCTGGGATGCCTCATTCATCCTCTACTTTAAATGGGGCTCAAAATATTCCTCCAACCCCTAATGATTTTGGTTTTTCATCAACCTTACATGGTAGATTGTACATAAATTTGACTGATTAATCATGCTTATCCACTGTATTTACTGTCACTATCTTTCTCATGATTATTATGTGTATATATTTCAGGTAGCGAGCAGGACGCTCACAGTTTGGCAAGTCCCGAGGTGAAGGTGGTCGTTTCAGGAAAAAGCTCAGAAATGGAACATAATCTCATAAGGGACCCTTTTCTGGATGCCACCAACAAGGTAGTGAAGAATGCTCTTAAGGGTTTGAACACAACGACAATCTGTGATCCTGAGCATCGTATCATGCTTGAGGAGATTTCGAAGACGCTGCCTGGGTATATTCCCCAGATAGCTAAAGCTAAAGCAGTGTTAGTCCAGCTTGTTACTCTTTCAAACAAGCTAGAAACTAATCAGGATGAACTTCAGAAGGAGACTGAAAAGGAGAACCATGCTAGGACTGAAGCGACACTTGAAGTTCAGTCCCGCGAAGATGTCGCTAGAACTGTTGCTCGAAGAATTATCCTCCATTGGGAAACGTCGTGCCGAACAGTGCAGCGTTCGTAGCAAGTCCGAAGGCACAGCTTGAGGAGGCTTCTGCTGCTTTGTTTGAGCTTGAAGGGAATGAAAAGAAGCTACGGCAAGCACACTCGTTCACGAGTCGAACTGAAGGAGCACGGGGACGAGCTTCGAATGTCGGCGTTGGCCACAGTCAAAAGCTCACTGAATTCCAGCAACAGGCCCAAACTTTGAAGCTTGAAGCGGATCGGCTCATTGGAAATCTGCGCGGATGGCGCTCCCTGTGAAGGATTCAGATTGTCCGTGTCTCTTTTACTTGGTCATTATAGTTTCTGATTTCATTTCTTCAGAATTAGCATTTTGTTTATCATTTGGTATTAAGTGGTTAGCAGACTATGTCATGCTATTCGTGTAACAATTGAACTTCAGTCAATCACTTTGTTAGGATTCGCGTGTCTTTAAGCTCCCAACATTTATTTATAATGTCCTGGTACTTATGTTTGAATTAGCAATGGAGTTCATGTTCCGAAGCTGATTTATTTATTTACATCTGCATGGCTTAAAGCTCTGCTGTTATTCATAATTGATATTTTTTTATTTTGGCCCCAGTTTATAGTCGTGATGGTGAGGAAATTTTTTTTTTTTATTTCTGCCCCAGTTTATACTCATGATGGCGAGGAGTATTTTCTTTTATTTCTGCCCCAGTTTATACTCGTGATGGCGAGGAGTAATTTTCTTTTATTTCTGCCCCAGTTTATACTCGTGATGGCGAGGAGTATTTTCTTTTATTTCTGCCCCAGTTTATACTCGTGATGGCGTGGAGTAATTTTCATTTATCTTTGCCCCAGTTTAACTCGTGAGGGCATGGAGTAGTTTTTTTTTCAATGCATGTCACAGTTTATACCCGTAAATTATTGGAGTAAATTATATGTTTGTGTGCCGCAGTTTATACTCTTGAGGGTATAGAGTATGAACTTATATTTTATTTTATTTTGCCCCAGTTTATACTCGTGAGGGTATGGAGTATGAACTTATATTTTACTTTGTGCCCTAGTTTATGCTCGTGAGGGTTGGAGCTTTTTTTACACGACACAGTTCATACTCATAAGATATTGGAGTATACATTATGAATTTATATTTTATTTTGTGCCCCAGTTTATAATCGTGAGGGTGGGAGTATTTTTTTACGACACAGTTTATACTCATAAGTTATTGGAGTATATTTTTTAGTGCCCCAGTTTATACTTGTGAGGGCATGGATTTTATAATGTCATCACGGTTTATACTAGTGAGATGTTGGAGTAAATTTTCTTTATTGTTTATACCCATAAGATGTATAGTTTAATATCATCACAATTTATACCTGTAAGATTTTGGAGTATAATATCATCACAGTTTATGCTCGTAAGATTTTGGAGAATAGTTTGTTCGATATCATCACAGTTTATACTCGTAAGATGTTGGAGTATTTTTATTTTAATATCAGCCATTACTGAACTTGACATTTCTACTTTGACTTATGAAATGCCGGAGTAATATAATATTCCATCTTTTCTATGAAAGAGGGAAAGAAATGTTTTTTTTTTCTGTTTTAGCTCATCAAGCCATTCAGCAAATTTAATATTTCATCTCTGAGGAAATTTCTCTTGACATTTTTAGGTAATTAAAAATTTCCATGACCCTTGTAGTTTAGGCTCGTATAGCATTCGAGCAGTTTAATCTTGCATTTGTGTAGAAATTTTGGCTTACAATTTTAGCTCATGAAGCATTAGAGCATTTTCAAGTAATCAAAATATTTTTATGTGATGCCAGTAGTTTAGGCTCCTATAGCATTGGAGCAAATTTTAGATACTTCCAACAGTTTATACTCATCTGACAGTGAAGTACTTCTTTCATTTATTTCTGATGAACACCAGACTTGTAGTTTTTAATTTCAACGCCTTGGAGTGCTAGCAGATTATAAGACATCAGTTCATACTATTTATTTTAGTAGTACTCATATCTAGAGTTAGGAAATTTTGTATATTGATGCCATAGTTTATACTCATAAGGATTTGGAGTGCATCATCATAATTTATACTCGTATGATTTTGGAGTACTATTTTTTTCATTGTTTATACTCGTAAGATTTTAGAGTATAGTTTAATATCATCACAGTTTATACTCTTAAGATGTTGGAGTATTGTTTTTAGTATCACACATTTTTTCACATAAGATTTTGGAGTATCTTGTAATATGGCATAGTTTATACTCATAAGGATTTGGAGTTTTTTTTTAATATGGCACAGTTTATACTCATAAGGATTTGGAATATTTTTTAATTTTGCATAGTTTATACTCATAAGGATTTGGAGTAGTATTTAATATTGTCACAGTTTATACTCGTAAGATGTTGGAGTGTTTTTAAATAACATGATAGTTTATACTCGTAAGATGTTGGAGTATTTTTAAATAACATCACAATTTATACTCGTTAGATGTTAGAGTAACTAATTCTTTTCATTATATTGAGGCCAATAGTTTATACTCCTATAGCCCTTTAATTTGGCGGTATTACCACCGCCATTTTTTTTATGATGTTGTGGGATTATAATTTTTTATTTTATGTGGTGAAATAATCATACTTCTACAGCATTGGAGAAGATTTTATATGATACGTATACTGCCAACAATTTATACTCATGTGACTTTGGAGTAGGTTTTAGAGAATGTGTTAACATGCTGGCAACAGTTTATACTCATGTGAGATTGGAGTAATTTCGCACATTTATTTCTTATACATGAGGCTCGCAGTTATAGTCCTATAGCCTTGGAGTGTTAGTGGATTACACAGACGACACCTTAAGTTCGCAATATGGGTGGTACTCACAAAGAGCGGTTTTGAGAAGTTAGAGGATTTAGTGTATCTGATACCATAGTTTATACTCATAAGGATTTGGAGTAATTTTGATTGATAGATGTTTTCATGAGGTGGTTGAAGTTTTATACTCGCTCAATCTTGGAGTATTTATTTCATACAATATAGTATGCATGATGTCATCAGTTTATACTCGTAAGACACTGGAGTTATTTCATTTTATAGATTTTCTTTACATGATATGGTTGAAGGTTTATACTCGCTCAATCTTGGAGTATTTATTTCATACAATATAGTATGCATGATGTCATCAGTTTATACTCGTAAGACACTGGAGTTATTTCATTTTATAGATTTTCTTTACATGATATGGTTGAAGGTTTATACTCGCTCAACCTTGGAGTATTTATTTCAATATAGGATGCATGATGTCAACAGTTTATAGTCATGCATGTGACATTAGAGTTTTCATTTCCATTTAGGACACCCGTTTTGAGCGTAAGAAAGTTACATATGTAGATTTTGTGGATAAACCTTCTCACATATTCTAAGTGACCTTGGAACCCCTTTATATTTTCAAGGTTCATATATGGTGGCACTATAACAACTGTCAGTATTTACTTTCAATCAATATGGATGCCTTGACTTGTATTACGAAACCTGATTCTTTTGTTGTGAGAGCTAAATCCCACATGCACATTTTGTAGGGTTCACTTCTTAGAGAATCATGTTGCGTGTGGCACTCAAATACCACAATAAGCTGATTTACATGCCATGCTTTGATTTCACGACGATATCATCGCGAAAAATAAAACTAAACAATTACCGTCTCATGATGATGGACTGGCATGCGTTTCCTTTGATTGCTTCTTTCATTTTGCTACATCTACAACCTCTTTCTTAAAATACCGAACTCAAGTCCAAACATTTTAATGGGACCTAAGATAACCAGTAATATTGTAATATCGCCTGAGGACTTCAAAGCTTGCGTATGCATCCATGCATGCATACTTGATCTGCTCATGGTTGAGGTTGGAGCTCTCCCACAGACTCAGAGTAACACTCTTGTCTTTGTTGAGTTTTATTTTTGCCACCTTCTTTGCCAACTTCTCCAATGACACCAGTTGGCCTTCTTTCTGACCACGAATCGTGATGCCAAGTTTTTGCAAGTCTACAACGTTTGTGACACTCAAGTCATAAAACTCAAGCTTTTTTATGTCATTGCCAATTGCGGCTCCCGCAAATTGGATGGTGTTATTAGCGAGGAACCAACGGAGTAGTGGAGGGATATAACTCCTTGCATGAGCTTGATATAGTTGGTAAACTAGGCAATGTTTACCTACGCAAAGCTGTAAAACAGCAGCGCGTTGGGGTTCTTGTTTTGAGAGAGCAACTTGCTCCTCAAGCGGAAGCTTCCGACGTTCTTTTCTGTGAATATATCTTGTATACTCACAGTCGAGTCCAACGACCCGATGCTTGGCGTGGCTAAGATATTTTTTCCAAATGAACCGAACAAAAGCCACAACCGTGGAAGGGTTGCTAGTTACCGTCGTATGAATCCTCAGACCTCCCTTGCTGATTCGGAGAATACGATCCGAATTGTTGTTGTCCATGTTCTTGGGGAAGTGGACATGGACCTTCCCGACTATAATTTGACGATGGTTGATTCGACGAGACTTTCTTCGACAATGTTGATCTCGTACTCGATTGCATGAACCCTCAAAGGATTTATGTACTATAGAGGATGTCGGGAGATTTGGCAATGTTGTTGTCAATTCTAAATGGCTAGTTCGATAATCATGGGAAAGCTTGTATATCGTTTCAGAGCATTCTTCAATGGGTTTATAGGCCACCGAAGGAACAAACTCTAGAGCGTCAAGTCGAAATTTATTCTGACCAATGATAGATTCCACTATTGAAGACAACATATGAGGCAATATGGCCACAACGTCACCTCCTTTTCCTTGTTGCTTGATTTGGTGTTTATGCACCATGTTTTCTTTGCAAACAAGTAGCAAAGATTCAGATTTGCTCGAAATTGCAAAGTTTTCCTTGTTCTTGGGTTGCTGGTAGGGTGATTGTCCCACCTCTTTAGCTTTCCCATTCATATACGACGCTGGAGTTGTAGTCACAACGCCGCAAGCAGATGCATTTTGAACATATACCATATTCTGATTGGCTGTTGAAAGGACACGAGTGCGCCCCTTCATCGATGCTTTTTCTTGTTCGTGTTCGGTTGGTGATGGCCCTGTGCTCTGTTGCACTTGTTCCTCCATGCCTTCTTGCAGAACCTTGTTCGTCGATGCGCCCACCTCCAGTTTGGAAGAAGTAAGCGGCACCAAAACCTTAGTCGATGTAGATGAAGAAGTTGGTTCACGTCTTCTTGGAGTCACCGGAGCCGAAAATGGCTGCGTCGGCGAAGCTCTCTTCAGTGGAGGTGTTCTTTTTGCAAGAACAGGCCACTCCTCAAGTGATGTACCACTGAACATAAGCGGAGCCTGCTGATTTGTTGGCTCGACATATGGTGCCTTTGCAATATAAGGAGGAACCGAATCAGAGGCAACAGTCTTGTGCACACTCACGTTTTTTGCATGTGGAGTAGCTTTTGATACTTTGGCTGCAGCTCTCATTCTTCTTTTAGCTAACTTTGACAGCACCAGAACAAATCCATCCTCGGGATATGAAGTGACTTTGTCAAGAGATATTGCCTTTTCGGCTGACCTTATCTGCTTCTTGGCTGAACATTTTGCCAGCGTAGTATGTTGTTTTAGCTCCCACATATCGAAGTAGCGAGGCGGGACTGAATTTGGCATGTCACCGCCTTGCATGGTGAGATCAAAACATGGAACTTCTATTTCTCGTGCGTTTACTGCAGCCAACATGTTAGTTTCTATTCCTTTTAGAGCAGGAAGGACACACTTGACTTCAGGATTGGTTGCATCCACCTCGGTACTTTTGATTTCACTTGAGGACTCCATACTCGTGTGCAAACGATCAGTGCCACTATTATTAGCATTGAGTGGCACATCAACCCAAAATGACCCGAAGCAAATTTTGGTCAATTGCGTCTGGTTTGTGTCCGTCATTCCTTCCTATAAAGAAAACTATGTATTAGCTTTCTTGCATAACGAGATTTCTTCTCTTTTTGAATTTTTTTTTTGGAAATCATATATTGTAATCATTTGTTGGAATTTAAAGATGAGATGACTGGGCGTGCCAGAATCTGATGACGGGAAAATGGCGGCGACAAAAAATAGCTAATGTACGCGTCCACGTCATAGAGACAAATAGTATATAAATTTAAAGTTGCGCGAGTATAAATGACAACAAATCAAGAATTGCGAGTACTTTATTTCCAGAACTCTTACATATGCATAAAAATTCTGTTAATTACATCTCCGAAGAGAAAACCCCTGATTAAGAATTCCAACATATCTATTACATAGGATTACATCACATGACTATTACAAAAGATGTGAAATAAACTAAGAAGTCCTCCTCGCGGTCGTCGATGAAATCTGCTCGCCGAACTTGAAGTTTGTCTTCCTAGATACTTGGCATCCTTTTTTAATATATGTTTTCCTAGCATGCTTCATTTATTTTACTACTTAAATATACGTAGCATATAATGAAGTTTTGATATAGCTAGGCATAGTATTTGCTTTGATCCTACATTTTCTGATAGGATATATGTGCATGCATCATCATTTATTCTTGCACTAGTATTATCAGTACAAGAAACGCATGCAAATTTAGCTATGGAACATGCACAAAACTTTTCTACATGTATGAAGCGACAGCTGCATATATTTGGCCTTTTATATTTCTTTTAGTACTAGTGGATGTAGTACTAATTTAACTTTGAAGATTTTGAATTATTTACACACCACCGGGGCATGTATATTTCATTTTCTTACTTGTATTACTACTACATCGTGTAACACTAATATAGTGTCCGCAAGCAGCGTAACCAAGGGGAAATTTATGACATGATTTAGTAATCTAGCATATAATGCAATATGAGGCAGATTCTTGTTATAGTTTATTTCACTTGTATTACTACTAACGCCGCATAGCAATTAATGCCTGCGAGAAGTGTAACCAAGATGAACTTTTGATTTCTTTTATCCAAGCTTGATCGCATCAGTCATTTGAGGACTGATCCAAGATATTATTTTTTTATGGAGTTCTTGCACTAATGTAATTCTCTAAATTTGTTTCCACGTATAGGGACCAAACTCAGGAACGAGGCTTATACACACGTTCACCCTGGTTTGTATCGCTAAGGGGACCAAATCAAGAGAGGAACATCAGAGAGAAGCTATATGCAAACATACTCCTTGATCTGTACCGTAATGGCCGAACCAAGTGTGCCAATTTTAGAGAAGATGAACCAGCTCCTGAGTTTGTACCACAACGGCCAAACAGAGGACATGGGATTTAGCAGATATAAGGGAGCTCCTTGGTTTGTACCAATGGCCAAACCAAAGGCTAAGAAAGAGGATGAAGATGGAGGCCATTTGGTTTGTACGCATGGCCAAACCAAAGGCTAAAGCAAAGCCATGGATCCCACCTTTTCCTGAACGTCGAAGTGCTCCTTCTTGTTCTCTTCTTCTCTTTTTTTTTCTGTGTTGGCTATTTGCTGTGGTGTATGAACTTACCGGCAGCGAAGCGACGATGGAATTGGTTTCTGGCCTCCCTTTCTGATCAAGATGACCCTCGTATTTATAGAGGTTGGAGGCTTCCGTCGCTCGCCCCGAGCAGTTGCATCGCTGCGTGCGATCGTGCAGATCGTGGAGCGATTGTGGGAGCGTGGTGGGTTGCAGATATTTTGGATTTGGAGCGTTCAATATGGAACCGTATACACATGGGCCATGGGCTGGATAATTACGTTATTATTTGTTAATCTTGCAGCGGTGCCGCTTAATCCATGCATGCATGGGCTTTTTGGTTTGGCCAACGTGAAGCCAGTATACATGTACGGTTCAGTCTACGCTGCCTACAAATTGTATTTTCGATGGCTTCCAAGTAGACCCTGTTTATTCTTTGAACATTTTGATAGTTGAACATAGAGAGGGCGAATTTATACCTCCGTCAAAGGAAAAGTATGTGTGTATATATAATATTCACATTAACAAATTAATGTAAGAAGCAAGTATTTTAACTCGCGTTTTGCCATGTATCAATATTTACCTATGACTACATATTTTGGTCCTGCTCATGCCGATCGTTGTAATTGATTATTTAAAATGATTTTATTGTTTAGATTTATATTCTTTTTATAGTAACGGAATTTTGCCGTTTGAAGTGATATTAATATTTTCGTTAATTTTCCACATTCAAATTTAGTTTAGTCAAAATCGATGTCAACACGCATGATGAAGTCTTTCATCTCTAATTTCTTGCATGTCTCGTGTGGAACATGCGTTTGGAAGTATCACCCTTCTGCAACCAGAGGATGTGAGAGTGTAGCTTTGCAATTGTCCTCTCGAGGGGTCCAGGCATAGAATCTTCTTCTTGAGACGGCACCGCAAGGCTCTTTCCTCCGGCGAAAAAGCCCAAGAGTCCATCGCTGTTTCAAGACGCAATATGACTTTTGTTGCATTAATAATTTGCATCTTAACATTCCCAACAAACTTGGAAATGCAGTTTGAAAGGAACTTGGCGCTTGCTTTGAGCTTTAATTTGTGTCCAACCATTTGAATGGATTTGCAATCCATTTTGTGGACATCCATGTCTTTTATTGGGACAATATTCATGAATCTATCAACTTTAGGCTAGAAACATTTTAACTACAAGCGGCGTCCCCTGAAAATGTCTCATGACGAACTCACGACCAGCGGGTAGTTGTCAGAGCCTCTTCACAATCCGAGAGGCCCGATGAACAAGCCGAGAGGAAGGCATCCATGAAAAACTCTCCACAATCGAGAGTCATAAAGACCCTCTAAGGCACCACCAAGGTGGGATTTTCCCTCTCATTGTACTAAGTGAACCTCCTACCATTAAGTTAGAGTTCCTTCATCTTTAGCCGAGATAGCATGCGTTGGAACCTGCACATCATACGCCTATGCAGCACCCCTTGATTTTCGTCAGCTGGGTCAACTATAAGGTTGAAGTCCTCGGTGTCCACCCACGGATATCCTATAACTCACAGAGGAACAACCGCTTGTATTCTCCACTCTGGGGTCCGTAGACACTGGTGAACCACCATCCATATTCCTCCCACACTGCGCGGTGATCTCATTAAGTGAGAGGCGATGGGGGTTTGAGACCGAAACTAACGCGTACTGCCAGACTAAAAGTATGTTGACACGCCGGTAAGAAGTAGAACTTTGCATAGGAAGAGCCTAGACTCTCTCTAACCACGCGGTTAATCATAACCACCAATTTTTTTTGTCTTGGAGAAAAACCACTGCCACATTCACAGGTGAGATCGCTTGGAAAATTTCCGCCCATTCCGCTCGGGAATTAAAACCACATGCATTCTAAATCACAAACAATACCAAGTTCGGAGATTAGAATTCTATGTTGTTGCCTCAGCGGCCCAACATTGACCTTCATTGGATGTCCACGGTGTGCCGGCCTAGAGAGAATCGATGAGATGGGTCTCTGGTAGACCGAGCGGAAGATTGCGAGGCCTAGGTCCATCCCAACGTTTGTCCAGTCCACTGCCTTGGGCACAAGAGGGATAGTTGGCGAGTCAGGGACAGACTGATCTGGAACATCGCCAACAATGACTAATGAGCCACGTCACTCCATCAATCCCCAGGGAGGTGGCGTCTAGACTCGCACCATATCCATGCCATCCGTTTACAGGGACGAAACCTCCGCGGGTAAAAGCGTTATTGTGTCTCTACGTATAGTCCTTGAGGCGTTTGCTTCTCGGGGTGTCCCACCTCACCAGTCGGAGAGTTTGGTTCAAAATAGAAGGGCTGCCATGCCTCGATAACTGCTGGTCGTCCTCGCGATCCAAACTTATATAATTAATTAAATTTTGTAGTATTTGATTTTGACAAAAATTTATATGCGGAGTATAATGAAACAGAGGATATGAGTATAAGTCACATGACTAATTTGCTTCTCAATTGCAGAATTTATTGATGCTTAAAGAATAACAATTTCGTACTGCCAACCAAATTCATATAAGATACTATGTACTTCTGTAACTGAACTACTGAAGTATTTTTTGAACTTGATATGATGATTTCTGTAGTTTTATGATATAAGCCCGTGAATTTAACTTGCTAATTTTCTAGCTCTTTGACTAGTTGACTGGACCCATCAGCAATAGATGATTTTAGGGCAGCATCATCAGCAGTAGAACATGACCCTCTTCACGCTGTCCTTGAGCGCAGGGAGGGGCCTGACGACCCCACCGCCGGGGGCCCGGGTGCTGCGGGACGTCGAGGAGCCGGCCTGGCGCGTGCTCGCGATGGAGCCGCTGTCGGAGCTGTCCGGCTCCATGTAGAACCGGGCGCGGAAGGCGGCCAGGTGAGCGTAGTATGCCGGAGGAACTGCAATAAACGCTTATCTGTCAGAACTGTTTTTGAGAATTTATCTGTCAGAATTGTTGAAACTTCAAGACTTGAGCTTGGCAGATCCCTGATGACAACATTGATTTCAGAGTGTCGACTTACCGATCGATACCGACCGCGTGCACCTCGCGTAACTGCGGAAGAGATCGAAAGTTAGGGAGGGGATGTAGATTGATTGTTCGAGAAGGTGAAGAATGCCGAGGCTTACGTGTAGCAGAGGTTGTTGGTGAGGCTCTGCAGTGCATCGGCACTGAAGTTGTTCTCATCCCACAGGACATGGTAATGCGCGGGGCGGCTCGTGCCCTACGGATCATTTGAGTTAACATCTGAATCTGATACAGTCTAAAATGACAGACATGAAGATGTAAGTAGATCTCGTCATATTTATTTACCTTGATGCCGGCATGGCTGCACAGAAAGAAATCAAACTCTGTAGGATGGCAGATCTTGGAGTCTACAACAGTGCCTGCATGTCCAGGAGAGACTGTCAGATTAGAAAAGATATTGGCAAGAGGAAGGTAGAAGCAAGCAACCTGAAGAATGATGGCATAAGTAACAACACTCACCGGGGAGGATGTTGCCGCTCCTGTCGACGGAGCTCTGGTCATTGTGGTTGTGCGGAAACAGTCTGGTGTGGTGGCGCTTCTGAACCACGATGAAAGTAACCTGCGGCTGGTAGTTGGCCTCCAGCGACGCGCATGCCTGAGAGACAGATGAATTGGATCAGAAGGGAGTGATAAAATTGGGGCAAATTGTGTGTTACCTTTCGGATGGCATCAAGCTCATGCAGTAGAACTTGATAGAACTGGCCTTCGCTGACACCATCTCTGCAAAAGGCAGACACTTTTGCGGTTTAGCCCCAATGTGGAAGGCCAGGATTTCAAATGATTGACCAGGTCACAGCTGGTATTGAAAAGAAGTCTCAAATCACAAGCCGTAAATTTCTGCAAGAAAGCATACCTATAGAACAATATTCTCTGAGGCTTTTCTCCAGTACATCTTTTGAAGGAGATAAGAAGCTCCCTGCAAATGCATGCGACAGAATGTATGACTTGTGCTGCAAATTCGTAGGAGGAAGACTGGAGATGGTGAGGGATACCTGATCATGCCACCATGGATGGTTCCTCTCTGAGGATCATGAGTGACATTGTACAGATCATCTATCAACTCTTGCCTGTGAGATTGAGCAGAGACTAGGCCAGCATACTTAGTCACCTCAGGCCAATCTTGGGAGGCCACAACCTGCAGGGAAAATAAATGTTTTTTTAGAAAATAAGTTGACTGATGTAGACAAGAACAGCCAGTGAACATTGAGTGTGAGATTGTTGGACTTACTGCAGAAATGGAAGGGCTGCTGTCTTCACCAGGATGGGGATGGGTGACATCAGCGCCGAATATGATCGTAGGCTTGTCGGTAAGCAAAGGGATGCACCTTGACACTGCATCAGCCAGGACAGTGTTCCTTCCCCCGACCTTTGAAAACAAAAGGCCGTATGTATTAGAGTCGGGGACTGAAGAAATGCACAAAACACAACAAGAAATCTAACACCAACCTTTACGTTTATCTTCAGAGCAAGGTTTGCCAGGATCTGTTTGTTCATTTTAAACACTTGCTTTGTTAAACAGCACTGGGAAATCAGCCCAAGGTCGATTTCGCAGACACGCTTCAAGTCACCTGATACCGGCACAGTATGAGCATCTCTAGAGATGAGCATTGACTTGAAGCTTCAGTTTAATAGTGCAGAAATCAATATATAATTGAAATTTTAGTTACCATAAAGCGAGCCGTTGTTATCAGGAAGTATTCCAATAAGTAAATCGAGCTCCTTGCGCTGTGGTCCAAGTATGTTCAGTGCATCATGGAACCTAGCTTTCAAAGCTCGCTCCACTTGATCAGGACGCACATATATAGCTGGAAGAACAGGCTCCAAAGCAAATTCCTATAATTGATAGTAAGACTATTACTATTGTAACCAACAAGTACAAGGGAAAAATAACATGTACAATGTGCAAGCATAGCTTGAAGCATTTCAGGGATACTTGCCATTCCTGAGGCTTGGCACATGCGGGCAAGTTCACGACAGAATCCAGTAGCAACACTGTCTTGAACATTTCGAGCGAAATTGACACACATCCAGCTCCTGACTCTACCACCATTTACCAATTTCTGGATAAGGAGAAAATGAAAATGAACAGCAAGGCTTGAGATAATAAAGTAAACAAAGAGCATATGCTTGATGTGGATAATAAAGTAAAAAAAATCTGGCATTAGTACATCTGTTTGATGTAGTATCATTACCTTGTTCATCATATTCCATTGGCCAACTCTAGGCAAGCAATCCTTCTCTCTACCAGCCTCGCTGTACTTAAGCTGCATGAATAGAAACAAAAGGAGAAGTCATTAAAAGTGTTGCAGCGAATTATATGGTATGTTTAAGCATAACATTTTCAGAAAACAGGATCACTCGCGAAGGGCTAATAGCACAAGAAAAAGAACTTCGAAAGACATTGTCTCAACATGATTCAGGCTCCACTTACCCGAGGAGTAGGTAAAACCCGTGCCTCAACCGATGCAAGCCGCTCACTGATCGTGATGCCAAACTCTTTTGCATAAGGATCATCATGGTAAGAGTTGTGATTTACAATCTGTAGACACACAAATAAATTTGTGCTTTGCATAAACATGTGAACTTGTTTACCTGCACATAGGATGGTAGAGCCTCAACAATACTATGACAAGAGAAATGCTATACCTGAATTAGGTCACGCTCCCGATCATGTGGGCGCTGACATGTCTCCTCTAGAAGAGCTCTTATCTGACCCTGGTTGAGTCTCTTGGAGTATCTCTGTCCCGCCACTATTTTGCAGGCCTGGATAGAAGTTCAGATTGTAAGCACATGTCAGAGACAATAGATTTGCAGGTTAAGTGCCAAAAAGTTGACAAGAAAACAAAATACTACCGCACATATTTACTACATGAAAGAAGGGAGCGTATTTTAGCACTAGCGTACCTCCATGGGGAGGTAATTTGGACGCTGCTGATTACCGACTTGCAGACAGGGAAGGTAGGTGTGCTGGATGGTGTAGCCATATGTCTCCTGAAAGTATTGGACAACAGACTTCACTGTGTCCCCTTGATCAACGGGAAAACTGTTGCAAAATAACATTATTTTTGAGGGAAACAAGAACAGTACCTTATGCTTTTCAGAATGACTTCAGAGGAAACTAAAAGGGATATTACAATAGTGCAAGATGAAAAGAGGAAGCTCCATACCTTAGCTCCCGAGTTGCCTCGGATGTTAAACCAGATATCCGATACTTCCGCCGTATGTTGCCACGGTGAGTAACTTCCACCTTCACACCTTTTAAGGCCTTCTTGATCTAGGGTGTTCAAAGAAACATCGAAATTACTTGCTAAGTTAGTGAATAAAGCTACAAACAGATATGCAAGGAATGGCAGCTCAGATTACCAAGACATACTAAAGCTATTCAGATTTAGATGAGTTATGGGAACTGGATTCAAGCAGTTAACAATAGCTTGTGTATTCATTTACTTCTGTCTCACAACAAAGGTACTTCCATTTGAAACTAGCTCTTCCTGAACGAAGTCGAAGGATACACAGTAATGAGTACAAAGTGTTAGCCAAGTATACCTTGACACGTTCAGCATCTGAGAGGGACCTCGAGCGGATGTCAGTGTTCAAAAGCTGAGAAACAAAATCAATGACAGGCAGAGGCTCGAAGAAAGATGTAGCTGACATATCTGAAAACAGAGAAAAGATGGGAAAGTAAATATTGAGGAAAGTATTCAGGAAGTATGAAATCTCTGTCAAGAAAAAGAAGGGAAAGTAAATATCAATTAAGCAACACCAATAAGCATCTCTGTCAAGAAAGTTCAAAGTAACAGAGCTATGTGAATTAAAGCTTAAATCATCACTGATTATGCTAAGCTATATAGTTGAAAGTCCATTCACTGACTATCCAAACATTGAATATAAATATCTATCAGAACGGTTAAGTACTGAATGTTATCTTGTGCAAATAAAAAAATGCAGAAATTTCCGTTGCTTATTAGTGGCTTCACAATGTATTACATAACACATACCCAAGGACAGCGGTACAGAACACCATGGAGCCCCAGTTCATTGTAGTGACCATATATTCATGAGAAAATGCGAGAACCAGAACCTTACCAATATTCAGTGACAAACCCATCTGAGTAGGACGAATGGTCTGATAAAACCCGCGCCAGCTTTCTATTCCGTCGCCAAGGGATCGCCTTCTTCCCAGGTCAGGCGAGAAGAAGGATCGGCCATATGGTTCATACCTGTTAAACAATTGATGGGGATGGAACAGTTTGTCAATTATTGATTTTTCCTATGATATGATACCTAGAGATATCTACACTCTACCTAGCTGTTGGCAGCTCACGCAGGACGATGTCAAGAACTTGCAAGGCCTCTTGGGGAGCCTCTCCCTGCCTCCCAGCTATATACTGCTCAAGCCGATGAAGATCGGCCTTCGCCGCAAACCTAATCAGCACCTTAAAAGTTCTCTCACGCCTACATCATAGAAATAACAGTCAGAAATGTCAGTTGGCTTCAGATACAGACTTAGATACTATAACAGCATCTGCAGTCACCCACTAAATATTTTGTTTCTCATGATTCTATGAGTAGTATGTTTTGTACTCTCTAAATATTTCTGTAACAGCATCCGCAGTGGAAAGCTCTCCCACTTTTTCCCCTTGGAAAAAAAATGTCTATAGAGTATGCTTTGCCCTATAACCATAGAATCATGAGAAAGAAAGTCTCAAGGACGCACCTCTCCAAACCGGAGCCATCATCTTCGTCGAGCAAAGTGATGTGAAACTCTTTGGAAGTAAAAGGCAGCGCACCAGCAGTGTACATACTCTTCCTGCCATCGTAGGCCGGAAGCCGACCTCCCAAGTAGGACACCTTGTGCAGCTTCACCAGCTCTTCCATCACGGCGCGGCCGACACCCCGTGAGGTGATCTCTGGGGTGATGGAAACCTGCCGAGAAGACCACATGCCATGTCAAGAACTTCGGAGAACAATGCAGTCATGGTAAACTAAAGAAAACTCACGTCGTACTGGTGAAGATCCTTGTCCGGCAGCTCGGCGAGGAAATGGTTCGCCTTCACCAGGCACTTGGTGCCGACCCTCCCGTTCCCCGGGCGGCGAGGGAACTTGTACGAGCAGCTGGGCAGCGGGATCGGCTGGAAGACAACCGCGCTCTTCTCACCGCCCTCCATGGACAGGGCCTCAAGCTGCCAGGTGACCACCTCGAGAGCCTCCGGAGACCCTGTCTCCGTAGAGGCCGAGACGTCGACGGGATCGCGTGGAGCGTCATCATCGTCCATTGCTTGGCACACCTCAGCAGATATCGTCGCAGACGGGCCGTCCCCACCGCCACCGTCGCTGTGCTGCGGCGGCTGCACTGGAGCAGGGCCGGTTGGACGCCATTGCTGCGTCGCGCCGCGAGGCCCATGGTGGTGGTAGGAGCCTGCCACACGGCCGCCTTGCTGGTACTGAAAGCCGGCCCGGCCAGGACGCCCGCCTCTTCCCTGACTCCCTCTCCCACCATTATTGTCATCGCCGAACCCGGGCAGCCGTGGCCTCCTCGATCCCATGGTCGATCAGCTGCCAACAGGGTGAAAGTTTGGTCAAAACACTCGCAAAGAAAGGGTCGAGATTGCTATGGATTGTGTCGAAAGCTTCATTCGCACGCGTGTAATGTTGAACTGCAGAAATTTTACATGTTGGTTCTTAACAAAAGCAAGGTAAGAACTCCGTACCAAACTTGGTTTACTAATGCTTTATTAGCACAGTGAATATCTGCATGAAACTAACTACTACTACTCCATGTGCGTAGTGAGTTAATGGCTGTCTGACTGAACTACCATGCATGAGCAATGTAGCTCCTTCGTAGGACTTTATAAAATCATTAAATCAGTAGTCACTCACACAAAAGTAAACTAAATATGGACGGTAGGAACTGTGAGCATACTCAACTATCACGACCATAAATAAAAAATAAAACTAAAATGAAATTATGATTACCAAGTCAAGTTGTTAAGTATTCAAGACCAAGTATTGGCTCTACACGAAAAGGGGGCGGGGTTATTCGACGATCTTTTCTTGATCAAACAAAAAAGACGATGCATAAACTTGCGGAGTTATCCTCCAAGAACAATGCAGGGAAAATACGAACTAGAAAAAGGACCTTTACATACAGAAATCCCCCTTTTTCCATAGAAAATAGAAGCATAAATGTTTAAACACAAAACACGTGATTTCCAAGGGAAAAACTTGGCTTTTATTTTTGATCATCTTCAAGGGAACCTAATTACTGAAAAAAAACAAGGGAGGAAAGGAGCGATTCCGCAGCATCTAATTTCCAAAACGGCCCGGAGAGGGGAATGCAGCTCCCGAGCAATCACCTTGGACTGAGATGGGAGATCGATTCGGCTCTGCAACTGCAAGACTCTGTCTCTCCCTGCTCTGTCGAGTTCTTGAGGAGAGAAGAGAATGGAGCTCGCTGTGGGTGTGATACAGCAGCAGTGGCAAGCAGAGCAGTGGCTCACTCACACTCAGTCTCACACACGCTGTGCACTAAAGCAGCCTATTCCATTTCCTGTTGTTTGCAATTGTTGGTTGGTTGTTTTTTATTATTACGGTATTTACTTTACTCAAGTGTTGGTTGCTGGAGGCCTGATACTTTGAACACTTATTTATACTCTGCTGTCGTGGGTAAGTTATTACTCCCTCCAATTTATATTACTTCTTTTTGATAAATGACGCTTTATTATTTAAAAAGTTTTAAGCATTACATCCAACCTCTGCATAATCAGAATGGACACGGTCGTTTGATAGTCTAGTATGTACCAAAGATTAAAGTGAAACGAAAGGAAGAAAAAAAGCCAACTAGTTTAAAGCTCCATTGACTTCGATCCTGCGGCTATGCAGTCACCCATGTTGGAAAATAAACTCCTTGGCCGTATTCTCCAACCGCGAAGACACCTCCATAAAGAGGTCGCGATCCTCCAAACGCTAAAGTGGCGACCATGAACAGAGCAAAGTTGTACACCAGTAAATGACCTGCATAATAGAAGAATTTTTGTCATAAAAAACCTTGTTATTTCTACATAGCCAGAGCGACCATGCAACTGCAAGCGCTCCTACTCTGATAATTGTTTTGTACCTAGAATCCACCCCGTTTAGCTATGCCAATT
>NC_061510.1:210477570-210488913 GCF_022539505.1 Lolium rigidum
CGAGGTGGGTGCAAGGTAGAACCTATCTGAATGATTGACCATATAGACCTAGCAACCCGACAATTAAAGAAAAGATGTTTTATCGTCTCATCCTCGGACAGAACACACATTTCGTACAACCTTATCAGTTACATTTTACAAGGTTATCTTTAGTAAGAATCATCCCTCGACGAATATACCATGCAAAGATCTTTGTTTTCAGCGGTATCTTCATCTTCCAGATGTTTTTATTATTTATGACCGGTTGAGTTGGAACACATAATGCTCTGTACATGGAACTTACCGAGAATACACCATTCTTACTGAGACTAAAATGAAACACATCAGTCCCCTGAACCAACTGGATTGAATCCAACCACTGAAGCAATTCATTCCAAGCAACTAGTCGGGGACCAATAATATCTCATCTGAATGTCATAGAGGGAGGAGTGAGAAATCGTCTTTGAGCCTACATACTTTTTTTGCAGTAGTTGTTGTCAAACCCCATCCTCTGTTAATAACTTGGCCAACCATTTACCTAGCAAGACCCTGTTCTTAACTTCAAGATCGTGGGTACCAAGTCCACCTTGATCTTTTGGACGGCAGACAACACTCCATTTAGTCAATCGGTATTTTTTCTTCTCACTATCCCCTTGCCAAAAGAATCGGAAATAGTCCAATCTTTTCAAGACTCCTTTGGGTAATTGGAAGAAAGAAATCATATACAGTACCATATTCGTAACACTAGTAGAAAAAGGGCCTTTGGTCAGGCACCTTTGGTCCCGGCCGTGTCCTGGGCCGGGACCCAAGACCTGGCCACGTCGCCCTGTAAATGCTACAGCGTATGACACCCATAGGTTCCAACTCATAAAGACCCAAAGGTTCCGACTCGTCTCACAAACCTCGACTAAAGGGTTTTGCGCCACGCGGCGTCTGCGGCATCCCCTTTAATCCCGGTGCGTATTCCCAACCGGGAACTAAAGTCAAACGTTCAGTTTCCCGCGGAGTCCGATCGCGCGTCGCCATTACTGGCCGCATCGAAACCGAGCGTCGGCGTGGAATCCGAGCCACCGGTGCCGGTGCAGCCAGCCACTGTTCATCTTCCTCTTCCATTGCTTTATAAGCTCACCATTTTCTTCACATTGCCACACACACTCTCTCCATCCAGCCTCCTCTCCTCATCCACCATTTGCAACTTGCCACTATTCATCGTACCCTCTCTTCGTCGATGGAGCACCTCGTGCGCGACCCGGCTCGTCGTACACGGGTGTACTACCTCAAGCACGAAGGGATGCAGGCGGCGTTCAAGGTCACGGTCACGCTCCGCGCAAGAATGGTGGAGAAGTGGATCCGACACGTGAAGAGGGACTTTCTCGATGCCGCAACGACCAAGTGCATCGGGTTGGACTGCGAGTTTACCGACCCTCGCAAGAAGAAGGCCGGTGAGGAGCAGCGCGCCGCCGTCCTTCAACTCTCGGTGGCGTCCGAGACGTTGGTGTTCCAGATGATTCATGCCGATATAAAAGTGCCACAAGTGCTCAAGGATTTCTTGGAGGACGGGAACATCAGATTCTGCGGCGCCACTATTGGCAACGATGTGAAAAAGCTAAGACTCGAGGGCATTCACATCACTTCTGCGTACGACCTCCAGAAGTTAGTCCCGAACCCCACCACCAAGACCACTCCAAGTCTATATGATTTGGCAAACCATACCATTGATAAACCTTGAGCAGAAGAAGAAGTACAACCACAAGAAGAAGATGGACGTCTCCGCGCAAGAAAAAGAAGAGGAGCTCATTTTTGGATGGGCCAACTATCCATTAAGCTACAAGCAAGTGCACTATGTAGCACTAGACGCTCACCTGGGCTTCGAGATTGCGAGGAAGCATTGGATGCTAGTTGGCTACTAGCCATGTTGATCATCTCAATATTTAGAGATGATGAGTAGTGGTGGTCTTCTATATTAATTTGTATGAACTATGAATCGATCGTTTCAATATATATGAACTATGTGTCTTTCATATATATGAACTATATATGTGTCTTTCATATATATAAACTAGGGGTCTCTCAATATATATGAGCTATGTGTCTTTCATATATATGAACTATGTGTCTTTTCATATATATATGAACTATGTGTCTTTCAATATATATGAGCTATGTGTCTTTCATATATATGAACTATGTGTCTTGTGTCCGTACTTGCTTGCAGCACAGCGTGCCTACTTGCTTGCTGCTGAGCGCAGTCCTTTTACCATGTGAGAATTAGCCAAATGTATTCACTAAACCAAGTCCAATTTAGTCCAATTTAACCATCATGATAATTATGTGGTGAAGATGTAGATCTTTATCCAATTGTTTCCTTCAAAATGTAGTTGACCGCACTTGGATCGCTGACATAGTAGGGGCACCGAGCGCTTTGGCACTGCGCTACCTACTCATAGGCTGCTCGTTCTCCAGGATGGTTTGGTTTGAGGTCCTGTCGTGGATTCGATCCACTTCAGGCCCTCCCACGGTTGAAGGCGACTTCGCGAAGTGGTGGTTGCTGGTGGTGCAGACCGTCCCTCGCCAGTTGCGCAACGGCATGGTGGATATGGAAACACCGAAACACAGTGGTCTTTGACAACACACGGCCTTCGGTGATGTCCCTATTCAACGACATCGTGGCGGAGGCGCGGCAATGGGCGGACGCGGGAGCCCGGGGTGTGCTCCACCTACTCACATTTTTCTAATTCAGGTTTACAGATTATTTCATATTCAAATCACTCAAATTTTTCTAATAATAAATCATATATTATTTGTCCAATTCTAGTTTACAGATTTCAAGATATTAATTATTTGGCAATATTATATCAATAATGCATATATTATTTGATAATAATAATAAATTAATAAATACATAATTATATCATATTCAATTCAATCACATTTTTCTAATAATAAATCATATATTATTTGTCCAATTTCGGTTTACAGATTTCAAGATATTAATTGTTTGGCAATATTATATGAATAATGCATATATTATTTGATAATAATAATAAATTAATAGATGCATAATTATTTCATATTCAAATCAATCACATTTTTCTAATAATAAATTATATATTATTTGTCCAATTCTGGTTTACACATTTCAAGATATTAATTGTTTGGCAATATTATATGAATAATGCATATATTATTTGATAATAATAATAAATTAATAAATGCATAATTATTTCATATTCAAATCACTCACATTTTTCTAATAATGAATCATATATTATTTATCCAATTCTGATTTACAGATTTCAAGATATTAATTATTTGGCAATATTATATGAATAATGCATATATTATTTGATAATAATAATAATTAATAAATACATAATTATTTCATATTCAAATCACTCACATTTTTATAATAATAAATCATATATTATTTGTCTGAAATGTGACACAATGGTATAAGAGTTAATAGAATTGTGACACAATGGTATAAGATTTAATAGAATTGATATGGTAGTATTTACAACAAGGTATAATCATATTTGCGGGAGCGCAGCAGGAAAGAACCAAGAAGTTAAGCGTGTTGAGGGTGGAGCAGTGTGCGGATGAGTGACGGACCGAGAAGTGATGACCAAGTCTACAAGTGTAATTAGTATTAAAAATGGTCCAAGTGAGAGAGTAACAAGTCAAACAAAAAGAAAAGTGAAAAATGAAAAATGAAATAAAAAATAAACAACATAATTATTGAAAATAATATCTAGTCGCGGTTGGAGTTACGGGCCGGGACTGAAAGTTCTCCAGCCCAAACCCTGTGACGCAGCCACGTGGATGGCCATCAGTCCCGGCTGGTAACTGAGCCGCGACTAAAGGCCTCCCTTTTAGTCCCGCCTAATTAGTCACGGTTGACCAACCGGGACCAAAGGCCCTTACGGTGCGAGACTGAAGGCTCTGTCTTTACTAGTGTAAGTATTGAATTTATGAGGACTAACCTTCCCCCAAGGGATAGTAATTTTCTTTCCAACTGATAAGACGTTTCTGAAGTCTTTCTTCAATAATTTTTCATTCAGCCAACGTGAGTCTCCGATATAGACGTATCTAGAACTAATATAGACGTATCTAGAACTAATATAGACGCAACAATTTATATTACTTACCATTAATATAGATGTATCTAGAACTAAAATGTATCTAGATACATCCATACTAGAATCAACTAATATGGATAGGAGAGAGTAGTTCTTTTTCTTCTCGAATGGTACATTTTACTTTGCACTTCCAAAATTTGAACTATCTGTGTATAAAATATCACTGGAGAAATATTTACCGAAAGTAATAATCATTTACAGTGTTGAGAGATTTTAAGAGTTAATAATTTTTTTCTACTAATTGAACTCCCAACCTGAATTATATTTAGGAAACAGAGGGACTACCATTTCATGTTCAGAATAAAAACAACTCAAAAGACAACAATAATGTGTGAGTGCATTAATCGTCCTTGTCTGGTTATTTTACTAGTAAGATTTTTCTCAACCAGTAACAAGATGAGACAACCAAAACAAATGAGTGACTAGCTAAAACCACCACATTTGGTGCTAGATTAACGTGCTCAAAAGAAAACAATGATGCGCTAGTGCATTAAGCGTCGTCGTCTGCACCTTGGAATTTTTACTAATAAGAATTTTTTCTCAACTACATTTGGAGTAGTAACGAGATGAGACAACCAAAATAAAAACGTGACTAGTATAAAATCACCACATTTGGTGTTAGACTAACGTGGCTCGCGGAGACGGTGTTGTGTAACGACCCTTATTCACCTGGTCCCAATTGGAAAGAAACAGTCGTTCCACTCATTTGGTCTCCCTATCTCTCACTCATCTCCCTCACCGTGATGGTGGTGCCGTGGTGGCTAATCCCAGCGACTTCAACGGCGATGGCAGCATTGCAGACACCATGGGAAGTGGCAGAGAGAGACGTACAATGAGGTAGGCTACTTGTCTAGGAGCTTGAGCTTTGTCAAGGCATCACGGCAGTGGTTGCTAGAGCATGCTAATGGCAACAATGGCTAGGGCCGTGCTCGCCTCCACCATTGAAGAGCCATGGGTCGGCACCCCTTTCAGCACAGGTGGCGACGCGATGGGGTCAGCAGGGACGCCGCAGCGGATTCACCACGGCGAACGGCGCGGCCATGGAGATTGCGGTTGGAGAGGGCAAGCTGGCGAGGGGGCGAGGCAGCGCATATCAAAGAAATGCAAAGAAATTTAGCGGCAGCGAGGGGGAAAAGGAAACGGGGAAGGAGCCGATTTTGGCGGCCGCGAGCGGAGCTATGGAGATGTTTCTCGCGGCGGCAAGCAGGAGGAAGAGGGGAAAAGGGGGGACGCGCTCCAATACTTAGCGAAATTTTTTCAACTCTCCGCGTCCATATTTTGGACATTCACACTGTCAGGTGGGTCTAGAATCACTGCTGAAATAATAAGGCGCGGCATCTTGAGCATCAACCCACCTAGAAATGAAAATGGACGCTGTCTCCTCTCTTTTCTGTTCCACGTGGCCAAACTCTAGGGAAAGCTCAATTTTGTTTTTCTTTTGCCCTTAATTTGGTCTTTACCTAGAGCTTACTATTCATTTGTTTGTCTCCCACCAAAATGGAATTCAGCTCTAAGTAAAGGACGTGGCTGTAGGTAAAATTATAGATTTTTAGTAGTGTCTCTAACGTCGAATATATATGACTTCTGCCTCCACTTTTTACTTGGTGAACCCTGGTTCAAAAAGATCAACAACACGATTCTAAGAGTTAAATAGCATGTGTTGAGAACAATCAATACTCAAAAGACAATAATCATGCACCAGATGCATTAATCGTCCTCATATACACCATGGTTTTTAAATATGTGTGAGATCGGCAAAACCCCAAAAGTAGTATCTACAACCATTCGTCATCGTGATATCTCACCGATCACATGCACCCTAGCTCTCATCTGATGATCAGCGCCGGACTCTGTAGCTTTATTTGAGAGAGCGGTTAAAGATAAAATACATAGTGAGAGTAGTGGAAGAGTACAAACATGGTGGGCAAGATATAAATAATTGCAAGGCTACCAATTTGGCTTTAGTGGGTCTCCTTGGTGAGTTCGACGCGATTGACCAATTCCCCCTCAATGAACCCACAACAAACGTCATATAGTTTTCACCACACATTCATATATGCCATAGTTCATCTACCGTGATATTTACATATGTCATGCCACGAGTTGAGAAAACTAGATATGTTGGGATAAAAACTTTTCTCGGTGATTTAGGGTTGCGTCATTCTATCTAACTGCTCTCAAAGATATTTTGTAGTGTCCACGCTACCGTTGCACTATTGTCACCACCTTTGGGTGGTTTTTAAAAGACAATGAATTAGGGTTTTGATGAAGGGGGTCGCACAGCACACACGGCCGGCCTCTCCTTTCTTATATTTATAGACAACACAAAGAGTTACAGAGGTTTACAATACAAATACATCACGGTGTACAGAACGTATACTAACTGCAGGTATGCGCATTCTCCATATTGGTCAATCCACAATTCCTACACAATCTTCACCACTTCGACTTACCAATGTCCTTCATGTTCCCGATGTTACTCGTAATCTTCTTTCTGTTAAACGTCTTACTAGGGATAATGATGTCTTTGTTGAATTTCACCCTTATGATTTATTTGTTAAGGATCGAGCCACGAGGGAAATTCTTCTTAGAGGGCGTTGTCGAGGTGGACTCTACAAGTTTGATTCTCCGTTTATGCGCCAAGTGTTCAGCAGTGTCTTCAGTGGTGTTCGGGTGTCACGCGAAAAGTGGCACTGCCGCCTAGGTCATCCAGCGTCTCCAATAATCCAGCATGTTCTTAGTCGTCATCAACTTCCTTCGTTGTTAGATAAAGATACTTCAGTATGTGATGCATGTATGCAAGGCAAGAGTCATCAGCTCCCTTTTGCTCTTTCAGATCGTGTAATTTCATCTCCTTTAGAGTTAATTTGTTCGGATGTGTGGGGTCCGGCTCAAGTTTCGGTTAGTGGACATGAATACTATGTTAGCTTTGTCGATGTTTATTCTCGTTTTACCTGGGTTTATTTACTCAAGCGTAAATCTGATGTCTTTGAGGTCTTCCTCCAATTTCAAAAGCATGTTGAACGTCTTCTCAACAGAAAAATTATACATGTCCAAACTGATTGGGGCGGTGAGTATATCAAGCTTAATGCTTTCTTCACAAAAATTGGCATCACACATCGAGTCTCATGTCCTCATACACACCAACAAAATGGTACTGCTGAACGTAAACATAGACATCTTGTTGAGACTGGTCTTACTCTTCTTGCTCATGCATCTGTTCCTTTTCGCTATTGGAGTGATGCTTTCACCACGGCATGTTTTCTTATTAACAGATTGCCCACACGTGTGCTTGACATGAAAACCCCTCTTGAGTGTTTACTTGGCGAAGTCCCAGATTACACATTTCTCAAAGTTTTTGGGTGTGCCTGTTGGCCCCATCTTCGTCCTTATAACAAACACAAACTCGAGTTTCGCTCTAAGAAGTGTGTTTTTCTTGGCTATAGTTCTCTTCACAAGGGATATAAGTGTCTTCACGTTCCTACAAATCGTGTTTACATTTCTCGTGATGTCGTGTTCGATGAAAATGTGTTTCCCTTCTCGGCGTTGCCTGTCTCACAGTCCTCCTCACACGAGTCTTCCTCTCCCACTATTTCTGACCAATTTAGAGATGTTGCATATCCTGTGTCGTTGTTTCCTAATTATGGTGCAGGTACAGGCAGGGGTGCCCGGTTGGAAATTCTTACGGAGGAAGAGGAGACAGGGTCTCCGTTGATTTCTCATATCGATCGGGAAGAGCATATTGATCGCGCTCAGGGTCTGCATGACCATGCGGATCGTCCATCTCCCGAGTCGCCAGCTCGGACCAGCCCATCGACTTCGCCCACTTCTCCCATGGCCGCACCTACGGGCTCGGTTTCGCCTGTGGATTCGATAGTGGGTCGTGATGAGACACCGCAGTCTGCTCCCGTTCCGGCTGAGCCGTCGCAGTCTGCTCCACTTGGCCCCGTTACTCGCCTCAGGAATAACATTCGGAAGCCAAAGGAATGGACAGATGGTACTGTTACATGGCTCGCTGCTCATGCCTCCACGCTCTCGGCTGAAGCAGAACCAACCAATATGCAAAGTGCACTTGGCTCCGCTAATTGGAAACATGCTATGGACGTTGAGTTTGAAGCATTGTTACGTAATCATACATGGGACCTAGTGCTGCCACGTCCTGGTGTGAATGTTATTGATTCAAAATGGGTCTTCAAGGTTAAACGTCATGCCGATGGTTCTATTGAGAGGTACAAGGCTCGTCTTGTTGCTAAAGGATTCAAACAACGCTACGGTTTGGATTATGAGGAGACGTTCAGCCCAGTTGTCAAACCCACTACGATACGTTTGTTACTATCTCTTGCGGTCAATCGTGGTTGGCATCTTCGACAGCTGGACATCCAGAATGCATTTCTTAATGGTGTTTTGGAAGAGGAGGTGTATATGCGACAACCTCCCGGTTTTCAGGATCCTTCGCGGCCACATCATCTTTGTCGGCTTGTGAAGGCGATTTATGGTCTCAAGCAGGCTCCTCGTGCGTGGCATACTCGGCTCACTGGGGTTCTTGCTACGTTGGGTTTTGTTCCATCTTCAGCGGATACGTCACTGTTCATTCTTCAGCGCTCGTACGGTCTATCTCTTGGTTTATGTTGATGATATTATTGTTATCAGTTCTTCTGTGGCTGCGGCTGATTGGTTGGTGGCTGGTTTGGGTACCGATTTTTCAGTCAAGGATTTAGGTCCACTACACTATTTTTTGGGTTTGGAGGTTCGTCGGTCTTCTCGCTCGACGCTTACAGTTTCTCAGCCAAAGTATGCACTGGAGCTTCTTCGACGAGCCGGCATGCTTAAGTGCAACCCAGCCACTACTCCTATGACTCCTTATGATAAGCTTACATCCGATGGTGGTTCTTTATTATCTGCTGATGAAGCCACGCGCTATCGTAGTATTGTTGGTGGTCTACAGTATTTGGTTATTACTCGACCTGATCTTGCCTATGCAGTCAATCGTGTTTGTCAGTTTCTTCATGCTCCACGTGATACTCATTGGACTGTTGTCAAGCGTATTCTTCGTTTTGTTCGCTTGACTCTTTCTCATGGTTTGTCTATTCAGCGCTCTTCGACTGATCTACTGTCCGCGTTTTCCGATGCGGATTGGGCTGGTGATCCCGATGATAGGCGATCAACGGGGGGATATGCTATCTTTTATGGTCGTAATTTGATCGCCTGGAGTGCTCGTAAACAACCCACAGTTTCTCGTTCGAGTACAGAGTCAGAGTACAAGGCGCTGGCTAATGCTACTTCCGAGCTTATTTGGGTTCAGGCGTTGCTCAAGGAACTTGGAATCTCACAAGATCGTCCTCCAGTGTTATGGTGCGACAACATTGGAGCTACATATCTCTCGTCCAATCCAGTATTCCATGCACGTACGAAACATATTGAGGTTGATTTTCACTTTGTCCGTGAGCGTGTGGCTCAGAAGCTTCTTGCTATAAAGTTTATCTCCTCGAAGGATCAGCTCGCAGATATTTTCACAAAGGCACTTCCATTACCTTTGTTTCAAGCATGTCGTCGCAATCTCAACCTCGTAGATCACGTTGAGATTGAGGGAGGGTGATAGAATAGTTATACTGTGCGGTTAGTATACGTTCTGTACACCGTGATGTATTTGTATTGTAAACCTCTGTAACTCTTTGTGTTGTCTATAAATATAAGAAAGGAGAGGCCGGCCGTGTGTGCTGTGTGTATTTGGTCTTTGCCGGTGTAGTTCTCTCTCATATGCAGTTTGTCAAGTTCGCTGGTGAGATGATCTGTAGCACCCGAGTCAGCGTACCAGCTTGGATCAACAGGAAGTGAGGGGGAGTGTCCTTGCGTAGCAGCAGCAACTTGACGCTCCGTGAACCGCGAGTCGTGACCAACACCGCCATACTCACGCTTGTATCGTTGGAAACAGTTTGCAGCAACATGACCCGGTTTACCACATAACTGACACATCGGCCTAGGACGTCCACCTCCATCACGACCATAATTGTTGTTGTTGTAACCACGGTTGCCATTGCCAGGGTTTTGACCTCCATCACGACCATAATTATTGTATTGACCCCGGCCATAATTACCAGTAGACGGCGGAGTCGGAAGGATGGGCTGCTGCTGACGAGGAGAATTATTGTTGGTGAAGCCTCCATTGAATCCCCCTCCAGTCTTGTCACCACGCCCATCTGGACGAAAGTGTTGCTGCTGCTTGCCACGCCCAAACATGACAGCGTTAACAGAGTGCATGTCACTCTGAAGATCAGCCTTACGTTCCTCAGCTCGCTGCTCAGTACTAAGGACTTGAGCATACAAATCTTGCAGCGATATGGGAGGAAGGCCATGAAGAGAACGTGCACCAACGAGCTGAACTAGAGAATCATAGTCACTGTCCAAGCCATCAAGTATGTATCCAACTAGTTCTTCTTCCTCAAGTGGTTTGCCTATGGAGGCCAAAAGATCAGCAAGACCACGCATCTTGTTGAAGTAGGTAGCAGCTGAGAGATCAAGTTTCTTTGTCCTCTGAAGTTGACGCTTGATCTGCTGAAGGCGAGCAACGGACTGAGCGGAGAAAGAGTTGGACAGCATCGTCCACGCCTCACCAGCAGAGCTCGCACGATGGATCATGGAGTTGACAGACTCCGTTGAGGTAGCGAGAATTGCAGACAGTATTGCCTGGTCCTGTTGAATCCAGGTCACATACGCCTGATTGACGATGACAGGAGACGCGCCTGCATCACCGGCACGTGGATTGGCGACGGTCTTAGCAGGGCACGGGAAAGTCCCATCTATATAGCCGATGAGGAGGTTGCTTCGAAGCACCGAGACGACCTGAGCTCGCCAAAGGAGGTAGTTCTCCGGCGAGGCCTTGATGGTGATGAGATTGGAGAAGTTGAACGGGGATCCCTGGGTGTGTCCAGCCGGAACAGAGATGCCGGAGGAGAGAGCGAGGGCAAGCGCCTGATCAGTAGAGGATGAGGAAGAAGACGACATGGTTGGCGGCGCCGACGGCGGAAGCTAGACCAAACCGATCTGTGGCTCTGATACCATAAAAGACAATGAATTAGGGTTTTGATGAAGGGGGTCGCACAGCACACACGGCCGGCCTCTCCTTTCTTATATTTATAGACAACACAAAGAGTTACAGAGGTTTACAATACAAATACATCACGGTGTACAGAACGTATACTAACCGCACAGTATAACTATTCTATCA
>NC_061510.1:210489013-210527992 GCF_022539505.1 Lolium rigidum
ACGCATGATGAAGTCTTTCATCTCTAATTTCTTGCATGTCTCGTGTGGAACATGCGTTTGGAAGTATCACCCTTCTGCAACCAGAGGATGTGAGAGTGTAGCTTCGCAATTGTCCTCTCGAGGGGTCCAGGCATAGAATCTTCTTCTTGAGAAGGCACCGCAAGGCTCTTTCCTCCGGCGAAAAGGCCCAAGAGTCCATCGCCGTGTCAAGACGCAATATGACCTTTGTTGCATTAATAATTTGCATCTTAACATTCCCAACAAACTTGGAAATGCAGTTTGAAAGGAACTTGGCGCTTGCTTTGAGCTTTAATTTGTGTCCAACCATTTGAATGGATTTGCAATCCATGTTGTGGACATCCATGCCTTTTGGGACAATATTCATGAATCTATCAACTTTAGGCTAGAAGCATTTTAACTAAAAGCGACGTCCCCTGAAAATGTCTCATGACGAACTCACGACCAGCGGGTAGTTGTCAGAGCCTCTTCACAATCCGAGAGGCCCGATGGACAAGTCGAGAGGAAGGCATCCATGAAAAACTCTCCACAATCGAGAGTCATAAAGACCCTCTAAGGCACCACAAGGTGGGATTTTCCCTCTCATTGTACTAAGTGAACCTCCTACCATTGAGTTAGAGTTCCTTCATTTTTAGCCGAGATAGCGTGCGTTGGAACCTGCACATCATCCGCCTATGCAGCACCCCTTGATTTTTGTCAGCCGGGTCAACTATAAGGTTGAAGTCCTCGGTGTCCACCCACGGATATCCTATAACTCACAGAGGAACAACCGCTTGTATTCTCCACTCTGGGGTCCGTAGACACCGGTGAACCACTATCCATATTCCTCCCACATTGCGCGGTGATCTCATTAAGTGAGAGGCGATGGGGGTTTGAGACCGAAACTAACGCGTACTGCCAGACTAAAAGTATGTTGACACGCCGGTAAGAAGTAGAACTTTGCATAGGAAGAGCCTAGACTCTCTCTAACCACGCTGTTAATGATAACCACCATTTATTTTTGTCTTGGAGAAAAACCACTGCCACATTCACGGGTGAGATCGCTTGGAAAATTTCCGCCCATTCCGCTCGGGAATTAAAACCACATGCATTCTAAATCACAAACAAAAGAGCTATATACCAAAACAAATCGGCACTGAACATGCCAATCACTTAGACAAGGTACTCCACCAGGGCATCGTCACTGAGCGGGAGATCGTTAGGTAGCCATCCAAATAGGCTGAGTACCACGTGGAGGTGGTTTTCACTAAGGGGCGTGGAAAGAGGTCGAGGTATGCCTCTCATGCCTCATCACCAATGATCTCTCCTTTTGTTGCAATACCAAGTTCGGAGATTAGAATTCTATGTTGTTGCCTCAGCGGCCCAACAATGACCTTCATTGGATGTCCACGGTGTGCCGGCCTAGAGAGAATCGATGAGATGGGTCTCTGGTAGACCGAGCGGAAGATTGCGAGGCCTAGGTCCATCCCAACGTTTGTCCAGTCCACTGCCTTGGGCACAAGAGGGATAGTTGGCGAGTGAGGGACAGACTGATCTGGAACATCGCCAACAACGACTAATGAGCCACGTCACTCCATCAATCCCCAGGGAGGTGGCGTCTAGACTCGCGCGATATCCATGCCGTCCGTTTACAGGGACGAAACCTCCGCGGGTAAAAGCGTTATTGTGTCTCTACGTATAGTCCTTGGGGCGTTTGCTTCTCGGGGTGTCCCACCTCACCAATCGGAGAGTTTGGTTCAAAATAGAAGGGCTGCCATCCCTCGATAACTGCTGGTCGTCCTCGCGATCCAAACTTATATAATTAATTAAATTTTGTAGTATTTGATTTTGACAAAAATTTATATGCGGAGTATAATGAAACAGAGGATATGAGTATAAGTCACATGACTAATTTGCTTCTCAATTGCAGAATTTATTGATGCTTAAAGAATAACAATTTCGTACTGCCAACCAAATTCATATAAGATACTATGTACTTCTGTAACTGAACTACTGAAGTATTTTTTGAACTTGATATGATGATTTCTGTAGTTTTATGATATAAGCCGGTGCATTTAACTTGCTAATTTTCTAGCTCTTTGACTAGTTGACTGGACCCATCAGCAATAGATGATTTTAGGGCAGCATCATCAGCAGTAGAACATGACCCTCTTCACGCTGTCCTTGAGCGCAGGGAGGGGCCTGACGACCCCACCGCCGGGGGCCCGGGTGCTGCGGGACGTCGAGGAGCCGGCCTGGCGCGTGCTCGCGATGGAGCCGCTGTCGGAGCTGTCCGGCTCCATGTAGAACCGGGCGCGGAAGGCGGCCAGGTGAGCATAGTATGCCGGAGGAACTGCAATAAACGTTTATCTGTCAGAACTGTTTTTGAGAATTTATGTGTCAGAATTGTTGAAACTTCAAGACTTGAGCTTGGCAGATCCCTGATGACAATATTGATTTCAGAGTGTCGACTTACCGATCGATACCGACCGCGTGCACCTCGCGTAACTGCGGAAGAGATCGAAAGTTAGGGAGGGGATGTAGATTGATTGTTCGAGAAGGTGAAGAATGCCGAGGCTTACGTGTAGCAGAGGTTGTTGGTGAGGCTCTGCAGTGCATCGGCACTGAAGTTGTTCTCATCCCACAGGACATGGTAATGCGCGGGGCGGCTCGTGCCCTACGGATCATTTGAGTTAACATCTGAATCTGATACAGTCTAAAATGACAGACATGAAGATGTAAGTAGATCTCGTCATATTTATTTACCTTGATGCCGGCATGGCTGCACAGAAAGAAATCAAACTCTGTAGGATGGCAGATCTTGGAGTCTACAACAGTGCCTGCATGTCCAGGAGAGACTGTCAGATTAGAAAAGATATTGGCAAGAGGAAGGTAGAAGCAAGCAACCTGAAGAATGATGGCATAAGTAACAACACTCACCGGGGAGGATGTTGCCGCTCCTGTCGACGGAGCTCTGGTCATTGTGGTTGTGCGGAAACAGTCTGGTGTGGTGGCGCTTCTGAACCACGATGAAAGTAACCTGCGGCTGGTAGTTGGCCTCCAGCGACGCGCATGCCTGAGAGACAGATGAATTGGATCAGAAGGGAGTGATAAAATTGGGGCAAATTGTGTGTTACCTTTCGGATGGCATCAAGCTCATGCAGTAGAACTTGGTAGAACTGGCCTTCGCTGACACCATCTCTGCAAAAGGCAGACACTTTTGCGGTTTAGCCCCAATGTGGAAGGCCAGGATTTCAAATGATTGACCAGCTCACAGCTGGTATTGAAAAGAAGTATCAAATCACAAGCCGTAAATTTCTGCAAGAAAGCATACCTATAGAACAATATTCTCTGAGGCTTTTCTCCAGTACATCTTTTGAAGGAGATAAGAAGCTCCCTGCAAATGCATGCCACAGAATGTATGACTTGTGCTGAAAATTCGTAGGAGGAAGACTGGAGATGGTGAGGGATACCTTATCATGCCACCATGGATGGTTCCTCTCTGAGGATCATGAGTGACATTGTACAGATCATCTATCAACTCTTGCCTGTGAGATTGAGCAGAGACTAGGCCAGCATACTTAGTCACCTCAGGCCAATCTTGGGAGGCCACAACCTGCAGGGAAAATCAATGTTTTTTTAGAAAATAAGTTGACTGATGTAGACAAGAACAGCCAGTGGACATTGAGTATGAGATTGTTGGACTTACTGCAGAAATGGAAGGGCTGCTGTCTTCACCAGGATGGGGATGGGTGACATCAGCGCCGAATATGATCGTAGGCTTGTCGGTAAGCAAAGGGATGCACCTTGACACTGCATCAGCCAGGACAGTGTTCCTTCCCCCAACCTTTGAAAACAAAAGGCCGTATGTGTTAGAGTCGGGGACTGAAGAAATGCACAAAACACAACAAGAAATCTAACACCAACCTTTACGTTTATCTTCAGAGCAAGGTTTGCCAGGATCTGTTTGTTCATTTTAAACACTTGCTTTGTTAAACAGCACTGAGAAATCAGCCCAAGGTCGATTTCGCAGACACGCTTCAAGTCACCTGATACCGGCACAGTATGAGCATCTCTAGAGATGAGCATTGACTTGAAGCTTCAGTTTAATAGTGCAGAAATCAATATATAATTGAAATTTTAGTTACCATAAAGCGAGCCGTTGTTATCAGGAAGTATTCCGATAAGTAAATCGAGCTCCTTGCGCTGTGGTCCAAGTATGTTCAGTGCATCATGGAACCTAGCTTTCAAAGCTCGCTCCACTTGATCAGGACGCACATATATAGCTGGAAGAACAGGCTCCAAAGCAAATTCCTATAATTGATAGTAAGACTATTACTATTGTAACCAACAAGTACAAGGGAAAAATAACATGTACAATGTGCAAGCATAGCTTGAAGCATTTCAGGGATACTTGCCATTCCTGAGGCTTGGCACATGCGGGCAAGTTCACGACAGAATCCAGTAGCAACACTGTCTTGAACATTTCGAGCGAAATTGACACACATCCAGCTCCTGACTCTACCACCATTTACCAATTTCTGGATAAGGAGAAAATGAAAATGAACAGCAAGGCTTGAGATAATAAAGTAAACAAAGAGCATATGCTTGATGTGGATAATAAAGTAAACAAAATCTGGCATTAGTACATCTTTTTGATGTAGTATCATTACCTTGTTCATCATATTCCATTGGCCAATTCTAGGCAAGCAATCCTTCTCTCTACCAGCCTCGCTGTACTTAAGCTGCATGAATAGAAACAAAAGGAGAAGTCATTAAAAGTGTTGCAGCGAATTAAGCATAACATTTTCAGAAAACAGGATCACTCGCGAAGGGCTAATAGCACAAGAAAAAGAACTTCGAAAGGCATTGTCTCAACATGATTCAGGCTCCACTTACCCGAGGAGTAGGTAAAACCCGTGCCTCAACCGATGCAAGCCGCTCACTGATCGTGATGCCAAACTCTTTTGCATAAGGATCATCATGGTAAGAGTTGTGATTTACAATCTGTAGACACACAAATAAATTTGTGCTTTGCATAAACATGTGAACTTGTTTACCTGCACATAGGATGGTAGAGCCTCAACAATACTATGACAAGAGAAATGCTATACCTGAATTAGGTCACGCTCCCGATCATGTGGGCGCTGACATGTCTCCTCTAGAAGAGCTCTTATCTGACCCTGGTTGAGTCTCTTGGAGTATCTCTGTCCCGCCACTATTTTGCAGGCCTGGATAGAAGTTCAGATTTGTAAGCACATGTCAGAGACAATAGATTTGCAGGTTAAGTGCCAAAAAGTTGACAAGAAAACAAAATACTACCGCACATATTTACTACATGAAAGAAGGGAGCGTATTTTAGCACTAGCGTACCTCCATGGGGAGGTAATTTGGACGCTGCTGATTACCGACTTGCAGACAGGGAAGGTAGGTGTGCTGGATGGTGTAGCCATATGTCTCCTGAAAGTATTGGACAACAGACTTCACTGTGTCCCCTTGATCAACGGGAAAACTGTTGCAAAATAACATTATTTTTGAGGGAAACAAGAACAGTACCTTATGCTTTTCAGAATGACTTCAGAGGAAACTAAAAGGGATATTACAATAGTGCAAGATGAAAAGAGGAAGCTCCATACCTTAGCTCCCGAGTTGCCTCGGATGTTAAACCAGATATCCGATACTTCCGCCGTATGTTGCCACGGTGAGTAACTTCCACCTTCACACCTTTTAAGGCCTTCTTGATCTAGGGTGTTCAAAGAAACATCGAAATTACTTGCTAAGTTAGTGAATAAAGCTACAAACAGATATGCAAGGAATGGCAGCTCAGATTACCAAGACATACTAAAGCTATTCAGATTTAGATGAGTTATGGGAACTGGATTCAAGCAGTTAACAATAGCTTGTGTATTCATTTACTTCTGTCTCACAACAAAGGTACTTCCATTTGAAACTAGCTCTTCCTGAACGAAGTCGAAGGATACACAGTAATGAGTACAAAGTGTTAGCCAAGTATACCTTGACACGTTCAGCATCTGAGAGGGACCTCGAGCGGATGTCAGTGTTCAAAAGCTGAGAAACAAAATCAATGACAGGCAGAGGCTCGAAGAAAGATGTAGCTGACATATCTGAAAACAGAGAAAAGATGGGAAAGTAAATATTGAGGAAAGTATTCAGGAAGTATGAAATCTCTGTCAAGAAAAAGAAGGGAAAGTAAATATCAATTAAGCAACACCAATAAGCATCTCTGTCAAGAAAGTTCGAAGTAACAGAGCTATGTGAATTAAAGCTTAAATCATCACTGATTATGCTAAGCTATATAGTTGAAAGTCCATTCACTGACTATCCAAACATTGAATATAAATATCTATCAGAACGGTTAAGTACTGAATGTTATCTTGTGCAAATAAAAAAATGCAGAAATTTCCGTTGCTTATTAGTGGCTTCACAATGTATTACATAACACATACCCAAGGACAGCGGTACAGAACACCATGGAGCCCCAGTTCATTGTAGTGACCATATATTCATGAGAAAATGCGAGAACCAGAACCTTACCAATATTCAGTGACAAACCCATCTGAGTAGGACGAATGGTCTGATAAAACCCGCGCCAGCTTTCTATTCCGTCGCCAAGGGATCGCCTTCTTCCCAGGTCAGGCGAGAAGAAGGATCGGCCATATGGTTCATACCTGTTAAACAATTGATGGGGATGGAACAGTTTGTCAATTATTGATTTTTCCTATGATATGATACCTAGAGATATCTACACTCTACCTAGCTGTTGGCAGCTCACGCAGGACGATGTCAAGAACTTGCAAGGCCTCTTGGGGAGCCTCTCCCTGCCTCCCAGCTATATACTGCTCAAGCCGATGAAGATCGGCCTTCGCCGCAAACCTAATCAGCACCTTAAAAGTTCTCTCACGCCTACATCATAGAAATAACAGTCAGAAATGTCAGTTGGCTTCAGATACAGACTTAGATACTATAACAGCATCTGCAGTCACCCACTAAATATTTTGTTTCTCATGATTCTATGAGTAGTATGTTTTGTACTCTCTAAATATTTCTGTAACAGCATCCGCAGTGGAAAGCTCTCCCACTTTTTCCCCTTGGAAAAAAAATGTCTATAGAGTATGCTTTGCCCTATAACCATAGAATCATGAGAAAGAAAGTCTCAAGGACGCACCTCTCCAAACCGGAGCCATCATCTTCGTCGAGCAAAGTGATGTGAAACTCTTTGGAAGTAAAAGGCAGCGCACCAGCAGTGTACATACTCTTCCTGCCATCGTAGGCCGGAAGCCGACCTCCCAAGTAGGACACCTTGTGCAGCTTCACCAGCTCTTCCATCACGGCGCGGCCGACACCCCGTGAGGTGATCTCTGGGGTGATGGAAACCTGCCGAGAAGACCACATGCCATGTCAAGAACTTCGGAGAACAATGCAGTCATGGTAAACTAAAGAAAACTCACGTCGTACTGGTGAAGATCCTTGTCCGGCAGCTCGGCGAGGAAATGGTTCGCCTTCACCAGGCACTTGGTGCCGACCCTCCCGTTCCCCGGGCGGCGAGGGAACTTGTACGAGCAGCTGGGCAGCGGGATCGGCTGGAAGACAACCGCGCTCTTCTCACCGCCCTCCATGGACAGGGCATCAAGCTGCCGGGTGACCACCTCGAGAGCCTCCGGAGACCCTGTCTCCGTAGAGGCCGAGACGTCGACGGGATCGCGTGGAGCGTCATCATCGTCCATTGCTTGGCACACCTCAGCAGATATCGTCGCAGACGGGCCGTCCCCACCGCCACCGTCGCTGTGCTGCGGCGGCTGCACTGGAGCATGGCCGGTTGGACGCCATTGCTGCGTCGCGCCGCGAGGCCCATGGTGGTGGTAGGAGCCTGCCACACGGCCGCCTTGCTGGTACTGAAAGCCGGCCCGGCCAGGGCGCCCGCCTCTTCCCTGACCCCCTCTCCCACCATTATTGTCCTCGCCGAACCCGGGCAGCCGTGGCCTCCTCGATCCCATGGTCGATCAGCTGCCAACAGGGTGAAATTTTGGTCAAAACACTCGCAAAGAAAGGGTCGAGATTGCTATGGATTGTGTCGAACGCACGCGTGTAATGTTGAACTGCAGAAATTTTACATGTTGGTTCCTAACAAAAGCAAGGTAAGAACTCCGCACCAAACTTGGTTTACTAATGCTTTATTAGCACAGCTGCATGAAACTAACTACTACTCCATGTGCGTAGTGAGTTAATGGCTGTCTGACTGAACTACCATGCATGAGCAATGTAGCTCCTTCGTAGGACTTTATAAAATCATTAAATCAGTAGTCACTCACACAAAAGTAAACTAAATATGGACGGTAGGAACTGTGAGCATACTCAACTATCACGACCATAAATAAAAAATAAAACTAAAATGAAATTATGATTACCAAGTCAAGTTGTTAAGTATTCAAGACCAAGTATTGGCTCTACACGAAAAGGGGGCGGGGTTATTCGACGATCTTTTCTTGATCAAACAAAAAAGACGATGCATAAACTTGCGGAGTTATCCTCCAAGAACAATGCAGGGAAAATACGAACTAGAAAAAGGACCTTTACATACAGAAATCCCCCTTTTTCCATAGAAAATAGAAGCATAAATGTTTAAACACAAAACACGTGATTTCCAAGGGAAAAACTTGGCTTTTATTTTTGATCATCTTCAAGGGAACCTAATTACTGAAAAAAAAACAAGGGAGGAAAGGAGCGATTCCGCAGCATCTAATTTCCAAAACGGCCCGGAGAGGGGAATGCAGCTCCCGAGCAATCACCTTGGACAGAGATGGGAGATCGATTCGGCTCTGCAACTGCAAGACTCTGTCTCTCCCTGCTCTGTCGAGTTCTTGAGGAGAGAAGAGAATGGAGCTCGCTGTGGGTGTGATACAGCAGCAGTGGCAAGCAGAGCAGTGGCTCACTCACACTCAGTCTCACACACGCTGTGCACTAAAGCAGCCTATTCCATTTCCTGTTGTTTGCAATTGTTGGTTGGTTGTTTTTTATTATTACGGTATTTACTTTACTCAAGTGTTGGTTGCTGGAGGCCTGATACTTTGAACACTTATTTATACTCTGCTGTCGTGGGTAAGTTATTACTCCCTCCAATTTATATTACTTCTTTTTGATAAATGACGCTTTATTATTTAAATTTTTTTAAGCATTACATCCAACCTCTGCATAATCAGGATGGACACGGCCGTTTGATAGTCTAGTATGTACCAAAGATTAATGTGAAACGAAAGGAAAAAAAAGCCAACTAGTTTAAAGCTCTATTGGCTTCGATCCTGCGGCTATGCAGCCACCCATGTTGGAAAATAAACTCCTTGGCCGTATTCTTCAACCGCGAAGACACCTCCATAAAGAGGTCGCGATCCTCCAAACGCTAAAGTGGCGACCATGAACACAACAAAGTTGTACACCAGTAAATGACCTCCATAATAGAAGAATTTTTGTCATAAAAAACCTTGTTATTTCTACATAGCCAGAGCGACCATGTAACTGCAAGCGCTCCCACTCTGATAATCGTTTTATACCTAGAATCCACCCCGTTTAGCCATGCCAATTTTTTTTGGGATTTCTATTTTCGTGCCCCTGCTTCGTTAGTTGTACTCAGTTTTCCCCAGCTCGTTAGTTTTTCCTCAGCTTTCCCCTCCCTCTAGTTTGAAACCCCTCGAAGACGCGGGTTGCCGTCGGAGTCGAGGCCTTACCGTTACCGTTAATCCGACGGGTGGGGCTGCACAGAGGTGGGGCTGCATAGAGGGCAGTTCCTCTCTGACCGTCTCGTGCTGACGGGTAGCCATCCATTTACCGTTGACGCGTGGATCGTTTTATTTCCTGATTGTATACACGGTGCTGCCAATGACAAATGGGGCCGCTCTATGGGGCTGCGCAGCCAATGACCAGTGGGTCGTCTATTTATTTATAGAAAATTATATTGCCGCTCTGTGGGGCCTCCGCAGCCAATGACCGCTGTGGCAGGTGACTATTTTCGCAGCTTAATCTAAAGTGACTCTTATGCTAAACATTGTGCATCCCGACGTTGACCTAGCAGTGGCGGCGAGCATAGCCGTTCTGACCATGCCGATATCGGCATCGGCATCGGCATCGTTTGGAGGATGTGGTGCTCGAATAATAGTGGAAATGCGACATTATCTTTTACATGTGCATAATATATAGAAAATAGTTAGATCTCTAAATCGATGCATATGAAGCTACATATATATTCTTGGTCATAATCCCCTTATCTAAAGGGGATGGATGCATGGCTTCACGTCGTCGTCGCTTTCATCGTCGTATCTTCGTCGTCCGAGTAGTAGTACTTCCTGCACATTGTTCCGTCGAACACCTTCACTGTGAGCACATCATCGCCTTCATATTTGAAGTGTACGAAGCAGCCGAAATCCACACCGTGCGTGATGGCGAATTTCTCCCAGCCCTTGTCAAGGTACATCCGGCCTTGACCGTCAAATAGGACCTCCACGGTCCAGAGACGAGGACCACAGTCAGCTGCTCGCAGATACACCTTAGCTGGCTCCTGGCCGTCAAGATAGTCCGCAAACTTTTTGGGAGAGCCCGCAAAGAGATCGAGCGCCGATCGTTTGAAATTAAAGGTTTTTTAGAACATGCCTATAATTAATCACATGCATCATATATGTGGGAACGCGTACGTACCTTCTTGACCAAAGGGTCTTCATAGACGACGATGAAGAACTCCTCTATGATGAATGGCAGTGTTGACGGTGGTGGTGGCAATGATGATGATCCACTTCCCCTTCCCCTTCCCCTTCGCCTTCCGGTCCGCGTCCAAGACGTGGAAGCCATGGCAATGGATCAAGTGTATGTGAACGAAGAAGAGAGAGGCAGAACCTATTGACACAAGGGATGGCCGTGTGGGTGTTTATAAGGGAGAGATGACCGTTGTAGGGGTTTACACAATAAAATAAGGAGGAGGTGAACGTTGGTGGGGGTTTACACAATAAATTAAGGAGGAGATGACCGTTGTGGGGTTTACACAATAAATTAAGGAGGAGACGACCGTTGTGGGGGTATATATCTCAACAAAATTAAAAAGTAATGCGGACTATCTTGATGGAAATGGAACTTCGTGATATAGTTTATCATTTTACCGTGAAAAATAATGCCTAAAAGAAATGGTAATTTGTGATAGTTTATCATTTACCGTAATGGCTACAACAAATCGTTGATGGTTTATCATTTTTTGCATGAAAAGTAATGGCTACAAGAAATGGGTGATGGTGTATCATTTTTTGCGTGACAAGTAATGGCTACAACAAAATCGGTGATGGTTTATCGTTTTTTGCGTGAAAAGTAATGGCTACAAGAAATGTGTGATGGTGTATCATTTTTTGCGTGAAAAGTAATGTCTACAACAAAATCGGTGATGGTTTATCGTTTTTTGCGTGAAAAGTAATGGCTACAAGAAATGGGTGATGGTGTATCATTTTGCGTGAAAAGTAATGGCTACAACAAAATCGGTGATGGTTTATCGTTTTTGCGTGAAAAGTAATGGCTACAAGAAATGGGTGATGGTGTATCATTTTTTGCGTGAAAAGTAATGGCTACAACAAAATCGGTGATGATTTATCGTTTTTTGCGTGAAAAGTAATGGCTACAAGAAATGGGTGATGGTGACATGGGCATACCCTTCGGATACCCATTATTAGTATACCTGGCTCGGCCCAATATGGAGAAGACCAAATATGGAGAAGGCCCAACAAGGCAACCCGAAGAAGTAGTCGACTAGGACTCTTGTAAAACCCTAGGCTGGTTGCATATATAAAGCTAGCTAGGGCACCCGAAAGAGGGGCCAAGAGATAAACATAGAGATAGACAACATAACTACGCCGATGGCGGCATCCTGTAAAGATACTTGTGTTCATATAGTGGATTGCTAGCAGCACGTAGGGATCCTCCACCGAGGGGACCCGAAGCTGGGTACGTCGTGTGCCTAATCTCGTCCCCGGAATCTCCATCGTCGCTCTTCCCGAAAACCCTAGTCTACAATACGTAGGCATTGCCGAGGTATTCCCTCGTCAATTGGCGCCGTCTGTGGGAATCGCGGCGACTGGATTTTGTCATCCGGGCGGGATCCTTCATCGACATCTGTAACAAGATCTTCGTCGGCTTCTTCACCCGCGCCGACATCAAGGGCGGCCGTTTCCTGCACGCTCCGGCCAAAACCGTCTTTGCGTGGCGGCGCTGTACACTACACGGAAAAAGCAGAGGCAACGAGCGAATCTGCAAAAAGAAGAAAAAAAAAGCTATCACGGTGCCGCGAGATGGCACTTGATCGGTCCGGTCACTAGCATCTGCACGTTTCAAGTTCCAAGAAGAAAATCCTGACAGGAGTAAAGATCCATCGTATCTAACCATGGCAGATAAGTTTCCTAATCAATCCTATGTCTCTTTCCCGTTAATCTACTACTTCTTGGTTATTTGCAATATACATATTTTATCTGGCAACATGGAATTGTGTGGATCGATAAAACAAAAATAAACTAGATCAATCAACATCACGTGACATTCTTCCAGTTGGGATCGTTTCCTATTTAATATCGTTCCTTTTTCTTCTTCCAATCTATTAGTTGATCTAGGGCACCTGCTTGGTTCTAATTCCACGTACGCCGGTACGCGTATACTTATTTTTTATGCATATGTTTAATCTGGAGCAACTGGATATAGTACTTTCGTGGACTACAATTCAATCAGGTTGTACCGATAGTAAGATGCGCTCGTCCAGCTATCAATCGTACATCCAAAGTACACGCATCCGCCAACACAGATTCATCGTTGTAAACTTGTCTTTTTTTTTTTTTTTTTTTTTGAGAATTCGTTGTAAACTTGTCATCCAACACAAAGATTATCAGGTGCCGCGCGATTACAAACCGTGTCCGCGGCACGACTTGCGTCCACATCGGTGCAGCCGATAAAAAGCTAAGTTTCCCTTTTCCTCTACGATTCAATTATTTATGTATTTTCGCTACACCCAAATACTCGGGGTCTACACAATTGCATTATTATAAATTCACTCGACATCTGGAGCTGCACTATTACTTCGTTACCACAAATATACTCGGTTACTTGGTGAATTTCTTTTCTCCGGCTCTGGATATATCTTCCCCGGCTTAGTGAAATTATCTTCTTCGGCTCAGTGGATTCATCTTCTTCGGCTTATTGGATTTTGTCTTCGTCGGATTCATCTTATAAGGTTATAATTGGTTTTCT
The DNA here is from genome assembly GCF_022539505.1 of Lolium rigidum. Classification (NCBI taxonomy): domain Eukaryota; kingdom Viridiplantae; phylum Streptophyta; class Magnoliopsida; order Poales; family Poaceae; genus Lolium; species Lolium rigidum. Next base: position 210,502,289 of record NC_061510.1, read on the forward strand.
CTAATACAATAATACCCGACGCAGTTCCGGGTCAGTGGATTTATGAATATTACTGGGTTTATTTTCTTCGGGTCAATGGATATATGGTCATCTTGGATTCATCTTCTATAATTATTACTGGAACTATTTTCTTCGGATCAATGGATTCATCTTCTATGATGTCAATGGATTCATCTTTTATGGTTATTACTGGAAATATTTTCTTCGGCTCAATGGATTCATCCTCTATGATATCGGCGGATTCCTCTTCAATATATGCTCTATATTTAATGGCGTCATCTTCAATATGGATTCATCTCAAATACTTCATCTTGGATTCATCTTCATGGATTCATATTATATTATTGACAATGGCTTCATCCTAAATGGCGTCACCTTATATGGCGCCGCGATTTCGTCAACTTCTTTCGACATCATGGTTAAACACTCGGGGCTCGATCATTACTTCGCCTCGAGTAACAAGCTGTGACACGGCGTCTAAGCAATAATCATGACATCACCCCAGCAGTGCTCGGGGCTCGGCTATCTCTTCATCAATAATTTGGTGGTATCCACTTTCGTTAATTCGGTGGTTTCTACTTCGGCTCGACTTTTCGCTGCACTCGAAGACCTCATCGCGCATCGATTCCGTCGTGCCCAATAAGCTAAGTGCTCCTTTATTTCACATAAAGTTGATTATCATTTAATTTCACCGCACCCGACACTTGGGGGCTGCGCGGCATATATTCACTTTACATATCATCGAATCTGAGCATGTGACACCGCATGGAAAAAAGAGAGTCAAGGAAAAGATAGAAAAAGTTTGTTTATTTGTGCAGGAGAAAGCAAATTATACAAGTTCTTGAGCCTATTTCCAGATGCGCGCACCCGACCATAGCCTCGGGGGCTACTCCCATCGGGAGCGCTGACCGCGCACCCGACAAAATCTTCTTCAGGGAGGAACCCGACGAAATCAAAATAGCACGCCGACGAAATCTTCTTCGAGGAGGGACCCGATAAAATCGTGAGAGAACCCGACGAAATTTTCTTCAAAAGAGAACCCGAAGAATTATCTTCAAGGAGGTCCCGAAGAATTATCTTCAAGGAGGTGCCGAAAAATTATCTTCAAGGAGGTGCCAAGAAATTATCTTCAAGGAGGTCCCGAAGAATTATCTTCAAGGAGGTGCCGAAAAATTATCTTCAAGGAGGTCCCGAAGAATTATCCTCAAGGAGGTCTCGAAGAATTGTCCTCAAAAAGAACCCGAAGAATTTTCCTCAAAGAGGACCCGAAGAATTGTCCTCAAAGAGGACCCGAAGAAATTTTCCTGAGGGAGGAACTCGACGAAATTATCATCAAGGAGAAACCAAAAAAAAAAAAGAAGAGGAGTAGAAAAAAAAACAAAAGAGGATGGACAAATCTTCGAGTCCATTGACTCGTTATTTGTTCTGAGCAAGAGCATCGGCGATATGCCTGACGACAATATAGAAGAACCAATATATTCGGCTGTCTCATCAAGCCCGAGAGAAAAATATAGAAGAACCCGCAAAATGGGTCATTGCATCAGCCGAACAAGGCACTCGACAATATATTCTCAGAGCGCCAAAGTTGCGATCAATCTCTCGAATGCCGCAAAACTTTGCGAAGGTAAGACCCGCGATCCGTTCTGCTGGGCGTGGCATCGCCAAAGACTGCGCTCGCTACTTTTATCCGTATCAACGTATACGAAGAAAAATCCTAACGGACGCGTTAGGTACCCGATAAATATGACTCGGGACTCGATAGAATGGTAAGACCTTAAGCGGCACCTGTCGAAGTTTACACCAGTATCCCGGATCATGTCCAGGGACGTGATCTTGAAGTAGGTTTTTGCGGATTGCCACTAGAGCGGTTAACTAGTACTCGATCCGTCGGATGAACTAGCCCCAATTACCATTATCCCTGTACAATATAGATATGGATGTCAAATAAAAATAGCAACGGCCGGAGTCGATAAAAAGAGGGGCTGCGCCCAGAAATATAGTCAAGTTCTTTATCGAGTAGTACAACTTGAGCCTATGCCTAGGTGCAAGCACCTGCTCATAGGCTCGGGGGCTACTCTTATCGAGAGTATTGTTCACCCTCCCGATAAGAAAGAGGAAAAATTATGGAGTCAATTACAAGCAAGTTGAGTCTACACCCAAGTGCAAACACTTGGCTGTAGCCTCGGGGGCTACTCCCATCGGGAGCGCTGGTCGCGCACCCGATAGAAAAATAACTTCGACATCATTTATGACAATCAAGGTTTGTAGACTCAACTCGATTCTACGACTCGAGTGGAGCCTACTCCCATCGGGAGCCCATGGATTTCATCAAGTCCTCCAGAAATATAGTTAAGTTCTTCATCGAGTAGTACTAACTTGAGTCTATGCCCAAGTGCAAGCACTTGCCCATAGACTCGGGGGCTACTCCCATCGGGAGCGCTGCCGCGCACCCGATAATTTCAAGAATCGTCGACATCATCTACGCTACACATGATCTACGACATGGACCTCGCCTTGTATTTTCTTCAGCTTCGGAGATGGTTATGCTTGGAGTTTCTACGCAAGTCTTCGAATTCCCTAGAAACTCGGGGCTACCGACATGGGCATACCCTTCGGATACCCATTATTAGTATACCTGGCTCGGCCCAATATGGAGAAGACCAAATATGGAGAAGGCCCAACAAGGCAACCCGAAGAAGTAGTCGACTAGGACTCTTGTAAAACCCTAGGCTGGTTGCATATATAAAGCTAGCTAGGGCACCCGAAAGAGGGGCCAAGAGATAAACATAGAGATAGACAACATAACTACGCCGATGGCGGCATCCTGTAAAGATACTTGTGTTCATATAGTGGATTGCTAGCAGCACGTAGGGATCCTCCACCGAGGGGACCCGAAGCTGGGTACGTCGTGTGCCTAATCTCGTCCCCGGAATCTCCATCGTCGCTCTTCCTGAAAACCCTAGTCTACAATACGTAGGCATTGCCGAGGTATTCCCTCGTCAGATGGTGTATCATTTTGCGTGAAAAGTAATGGCTACAACAAATCGGTGATGGTTTATCATTTTTTGCGTGAAACGTAATGCCTAAAAAGAGTTTATAATTTAGCTCGTGAAAAATAATGCAGAAAACCAAACTTTGCGTGAAGCTAACCGACGACAGAGAGAGAGGGTGGTGGCCCCGACCAGAGAGAGAGATAGGGGTTATCCTGCCCGTTAGATCATACGATCAACGGTCGGCGGGCACGATCCGCGTGACATGGGCTAGACCAATCAGGGCAATGTTGGGCGTCTGTGAGAGTTTGTGAAGGGAGAGGGCAAAACTGAGTAGTATCAAGAAACCAAGGGCAAGTGAGTAGTAAACAGACTAAGGGATTCAAATATAAGATTTAAAAAATGGAAAATGCGTGTTTTGTACAATGAAACCCATCTTGGCCTACCTCAAACTATTTGCAATACAAATCTACATGAGTGTGAAAATTATGGCCTCATTCAGACAAAGTATGTTTTGGGGAAAGCTGTTTTGGGTAGGGCTTATTATGGAAAACCATGCACCTTCATAGCTACTAGGTGATTTGAGAAGTGGCAATTTGTGGTGAAACTTGATTTATCTATGATTTATCTATGATTTGAGAAGTGGCAATTTGTGGTAAAGACTCAATGAGTAAGTGCCACTCTTTTTCGGAATTTTTGCACATTAAATAACTCATTTAACTAGTTAATCCCATTTGTTGACTCTCTGTTGACCAGCCACTTGAGGGTAAAACTGAGTATATTGCACTAGCCAGTATTAGCACTCAAGGGGAAAACTGAGCACACAAAAATGCTAGTATATGACTCGAGGGTATACCTGAGTATATCTAAATTTCCAGGGTTAGACCCGAGGATGCGTGTTGCGATGCAGAAGTGGAAGACGTGCCATTGTTGACGCGTGTCGCGGTGCAGACGTGCAAATAGTGGACGCGTAGGACGCGGGTCGCATTTAGGACGCGTAAGCCCCTCCCTCCCTCCCTCTGCACACAGTCGTCTCATTCTCGCTCACGCACGAAACCACCCCTCTCACGTCCCATCAACTTCTCCAAATTGAAAAAACCCCAACCGCCGTACGCACGCTACCCTGCCGGCGATGGAGAAGAAGAATGCGCCGGCGGTCGTCGCCTCCGAGCCCGTCGCCTCCGAGCCCGTCGCCTCCGAGCCCGTCGCCGCCGAGCCCGTCGCCGCCGAGCGCGTCGCCGCCGAGCGCGGCGCCTCCATGAACTGGGCCTCTCTCTCGGCTGATGGACCACTTCACAAGATCGGCGAATGCTTACTGGCGAACGAGGAGTACGCCGACACCTACTCTGCTATGAGGCAAGTCTCGTAGAAATTGGCGCTCAGGTTTGCTCCGAGCCCGACGTGCACCTGGATGAATGGATCATGCTAGACCACGCCCTTCCACGCGTCGCTGAGTTCACCTTCCTCCAACTCGGCACATCACGCTACGTCACCATAGATCTATCGAAAGTTCATACAAGGTTCAAATTCCTCCATATCTACCTTTTTATTTTCAATCTTAAACATCTTAGTGCTGAATGTTATCTTCATCAATATATTTTAGATACTACTTCGTCGGCTTTTGCCGTGGCGTCATCGTGCTTGCCCAGAAGAACCCGCCGCACAAGATACGGCTGCTGAACCCACTCACAAAGAAATCGAACACTATGTTTGAGGCGCAGATGCCATCTGTTTTTCTGAAATCAGTCGCTGTTATCAAATCCCCGACTATGGTCTTCGTTGCCGCACATTACCCGCCGGAAATTGGTTGGGTCGATGAGAGCACTCCAACTAAGGATATAAATGAAGATTGGGGAGAAGGAAGATTTTCGATCAAGAACCATTGTTTGCGTTGCATTACCCCATTCAATGGTGAACTGTATGCGTAGCTGCGGACAATTTTGAGATCGGAAGAATAGTGTGCACCAATGTACGCTTGCAGCAAGCGCGAGCACTGTCAAGATGGAGACACTAATTTCATTTCCGGAACTTGGACGTCGAAGTTCTACCTTGTGAAGTCGGATGGTGATCTCGCTGCTTGTGTTGTTGGTCAGCGAGGCTTTGGCGGGCAAACCATTGGTGTACCGTGTGGACACTCACAGCCGCTCTCTCCATCCGGTCAGTAACATTGGCAGTAATGCCTTCTTCGTGAATTATATCCGGTGTATCTCCGTCGACACCAGAGTGTACCCGACACTTCAACCTCGGCAAGCATCTACTACACGGATTTGAGTTATATCATAGAGTACTCTCATGATACAAATGCCTGGGATGAGTGGCCACTACGTGTGGATAGAATAGGACTCTACGGTTTGAGAAATGAACACAGGCCATACCGTTTGGAGGATGTATTGGCCTCACACTGCAGACGGAAGGAGTTCAATGCATATTTCCTTGTGGTAATGCACGAATGGAGGGAGGAAGAAATATATGGGGAGGAATGAAGAACAAATTCATTCATCCCGGGGTCCCTATCCTAATCTTCTTGTTGTCCATACATTGCGTGCGTCTTGTATATTTTTCAGTTTAGTTTGTCGTTAGCATTAACAACGTTATTGGCTGCTTTTGGCTGTCGTATGCAGTTTATGTATTATACTTAGTTTTCTCGATTATGTCGTTGTGAATTTATCATATACTAGCTTCTAGATTTGCTGCCATATTGGGCAAAAACGAGGGCCAAAAGGCATAAATAACCCCAGAGATTTGCTACTAGATTTGCTGCCATATTGAAGAAAGACAGAAATAGAAGCTTCTCTAGATTTGATACTAATTTAGTGAAAAATACAGAGAGAGAAAGAGGGGAAAAGGTGCTCTTAAAAATGCCAATTTGAGCCGAGAGAGACAAACCCAGCTCCTGCTCACGTGCAACCAAACGCTTCTCGTCCTGTCCCACGCGGTCCCTTTCTACCAGCCACACGCGACGCGGCCCCACGCGGCCCCACAGACGACGTGGCGCAACACGTTAGCACAGAACGTCCAAATAGACGAATTCCTTCCGTCTGAGCTCCTTCTGCGGGTTTCAGACATAGGCTTGGGGAAAACTGAGGAAAAACTAAGGGGCTGGGGAAAACTGAGTACAACTAACGAAGCGGGGGCACGAAAATAGAAATCCCATTTTTTTTTGCAATACTACGAGGTGGGTGCAAGGTAGAACCTATCTGAATGATTGATCATATAGACCTAGCAACCCGACAATTGAAGAAAAGATGTTTTATCGTCTCATCCTCAGACAGAACACACATTTCGTACAACCTTATCAGTTACATTTTACAAGGTTATCTTTAGTAAGAATCATCCCTCGATGAATATACCATGCAAAGATCTTTGTTTTCAGCGGTATCTTCATCTTCCATATGTTTTTATTATTTATGACCGGTTGAGTTGGAACGCATAATGCTCTGTACATGGAACTTACCGAGAATACACCATTCTTACTGAGACTCCAACGAAACACATCAGTCCCCTGAACCAACTGGATTGAATCCAACCACTGAAGCAATTCATTCCAAGCAACTAATCGGGGACCAATAATATCTCGTCTGAATGTCATAGAGGGAGGAGAAGATTCCATCACCTTCTTCAAGGTATCCCCTTTATGACGAACAATATTGTAGAAAACTGGATACTGTTCGCGAAGAGTGGATGTTCCCAACCATCTATCTTCCCAAAACTGTATCTCCGCCCCATTTCTAATAAAGAAGGAACCAAATTGGAAAAAGTGCTTTTTAGTTGCGATAATGCTAGCCCAAAAGTGGAAATCTTATGGTTTTCAAAAAACCTGAGAAATCGTCTTTGAGCCTACATACTTTTTTTTGCAGTAGTTGTTGTCAAACCCCATCCTCCGTTAATAACTTGGCCAACCATTTACCTAGCAAGACCCTGTTCTTAACTTCAAGATCGTGGATACCAAGTCCACCTTGATCTTTTGGACGGCAGACAACACTCCATTTAGTCAACCGGTATTTTTTCTTCTCACTATCCCCTTGCCAAAAGAATCTTGATAGGAAATAGTCCAATCTTTTCAAGCCTCCTTTGGGTAATTGGAAGAAAGAAATCATATACAGTACCATATTCGTAACACTAGTAGAAAAAGGGCCTTTGGTCAGGCAACTTTTGTCCCGGCCATGTCCTGGGCCGGGACCCAAGACCTGGCCACGTCGCCCTGTAAATGCTACAGCGTATGACACCCATAGGTTCCGGCTCATAAAGACCCAAAGGTTCCGACTCGTCTCACAAACCGCGACTAAAGGGTTTTGCGCCACGCGGCGTCTGCGGCATCCCCTTTAATCCCGGTGCGTATTCCCAACTGGGACCTAAAGTCGAACGTTCAGTTTCCCGCGGAGTCCGATCGCGCGTCGCCATTACTGGCCGCATCGAAACCGAGCGTCGGCGTGGACTCCGAGCCACCGGTGCCGGTGCAGCCAGCCACTGTTCATCTTCCTCTTCCATTGCTTTATAAGCTCACCATTTTCTTCACATTGCCACACACACTCTCTCCATCCGGCCTCCTCTCCTCATCCACCATTTGCAACTTGCCACTATTGATCCGACCCTCTCTTCGTCGATGGAGCACCTCGTGCGCGACCCGGCTCGTCGGACACGGGTGTACTACCTCAAGCACGAAGGGATGGAGGCGGCGTTCAAGGTCACGGTCACGCTCCGCGCAAGAATGGTGGAGAAGTGGATCCGACGCGTGAAGAGGGACTTTCTCGATGCCGCAACGACCAAGTGCATCGGGTTGGACTGCGAGTTCACCGACCCTCGCAAGAAGAAGGCTGGTGAGGAGCAGCGCGCCGCCGTCCTTCAACTCTCGGTGGTGTCCGAGACGTTGGTGTTCCAAATGATTCATGCCGATATAAAAGTGCCACAAGTGCTCAAGGATTTCTTGGAGGACGGGAACATCAGATTCTGCGGCGCCACTATCGGCAACGATGTGAAAAAGCTAAGACTCGAGGGCATTCACATCACTTCTGCGTACGACCTCCAGAAGTTAGTCCCGAACCCCACCACCAAGACCACTCCAAGTCTATATGATTTGGCAAACCATACCATTGATAAATCTTGAGCAGAAGAAGAAGTACAACCACAAGAAGAAGATGGACTTCTCCGCGCAAGAAAAAGAAGAGGAGCTCATTTTTGGATGGGCCAACTATCCATTAAGCTACAAGCAAGTGCACTATGCAGCACTAGACGCTCACATGGGCTTCGAGATTGCGAGGAAGTATTGGATGCTAGTTGGCTACTAGCCATGTTGATCATCTCAATATTTAGAGATGATGAGCAGTGGTGGTCTTCTATATTAATTTGTATGAACTATGAATCGATCGTTTCAATATATATGAACTATGTGTCTTTCATATATATGAACTATATATGTGTCTTTCATATATATAAACTAGGTGTCTCTCAATATATATGAGCTATGTGTCTTTCATATATGTGAACTACGTGTCTTTCATATATATGAACTATGTGTCTTTTCATATATATATGAACTATGTGTCTTTCAATATATATGAGCTATGTGTCTTTCATATATATGAACTATGTGTCTTGTGTTCGTGCTTGCTTGCAGCACAACATGCCTACTTGCTTGCTGCTGAGCGCAGTCCTTTTACCATGTGAGAATTAGCCAAATGTATTCACTAAACCAAGTTCAATTTAGTCCAATTTAACCATCATGATAATTATGTGGTGAAGATGTAGATCTTTATCCAATTGTTTCCTTCAAAATGTAGTTGACCACACTTGGACCGCTGACATAGTAGGGGCACCGAGCGCTTTGGCACTGCGCTACCTACTCATAGGCTGCTCGTTCTCCAGGATGGTTTGGTTTGAGGTCCTGTCGTGGATTCGATCCACTTCAGGCCCTCCCACGGCTGAAGGCGACTTCGCGGAGTGGTGGTTGCTGGTGGTGTGGACCGTCCCTCGCCAGTTGCGCAACGGCATGGTGGATATGGAAACACCGAAACGCAGCGGTCTTTGACAACACACGGCCTTCGGTGATGTCCCTATTCAACGACATCGTGGCGGAGGCGCGGCAATGGGCGGACGCGGGAGCCCGGGGTGTGCTCCACCTACTCACATTTTTCTAATTCAGGTTTATAGATTATTTCATATTCAAATCACTCAAAATTTTCTAATAATAAATCATATATTATATGTCCAATTCCAGTTTACAGATTTCAAGATATTAATTATTTGGCAATATTATATCAATAATGCATATATTATTTGATAATAATAATAATAAATTAATAAATACATAATTATATCATATTCAATTCACTCACATTTTTCTAATAATAAATCATATATTATTTGTCCAATTTTGGTTTACAGATTTCAAGATATTAATTGTTTGGCAATATTATATGAATAATGCATATATTATTTAATAATAATAAATTAATAGATACATATTTATTTCATATTCAAATTAATCACATTTTTCTAATAATAAATTATATATTATTTGTCCAATTCCGGTTTACACATTTCAAGATATTAATTGTTTGGCAATATTATATGAATAATGCATATATTATTTGATAATAATAATAAATTAATAAATACATAATTATTTCATATTCAAATCACTCACATTTTTCTAATAATAAATCATATATTATTTATCCAATTCTGATTTACAGATTTCAAGATATTAATTATTTGGCAATATTATATGAATAATTCATATATTATTTGATAATAATAATAATTAATAAATACATAATTATTTCATATTCAAATCACTCACATTTTTATAATAATAAATCATATATTATTTGTCTGAAATGTGACACAATGGTATAAGAGTTAATAGAATTGTGACACAATGGTATAAGATTTAATAGAATTGATATGGTAGTATTTACAACAAGGTATAATCATATTTGCGGGAGGCAGCAGGAAAGAACCAAGAAGTTAAGCATGCTGAGGATGGAGCAGTGTGCGGATGAGTGACCGACCGAGAAGTGATGACCAAGTCTACAGTGTAATTAGTATTAAAAATGGTCCAAGTGAGAGAGTAACAAGTCAAATAAAAAGAAAAATGAAAAATGAAAAATGAAAAATGAAAAGGAAATAAAAAATAAAAAACATAATTATTGAAAATAATATCTAGTCGCGGTTGGAGTTACGGGCCGGGACTGAAAGTTCTCCAGCCCAAACCCCGTGACGTGGCCACGTGGATGGCCATCAGTCCCGGCTGGTAACTGGGCCGCGACTAAAGGCCTCCCTTTTAGTCCCGCCTAATTAGTCGCGGTTGAACAACCGGGACCAAAGGCCCTTAGGGTGCGAGACTGAAGGCCCTGTCTCTACTAGTGTAAGTATTGAATTTATGAGGACTAACCTTCCCCCAAGGATAGTAATTTTTCTTTCCAACTGATAAGACTTTTCTGAAGTCTTTCTTCAATAATTTTTCATTCAGCCAACGTGAGTCTCCGATATAGACGTATCTAGAACTAATATAGACGTATCTAGAACTAATATAGACGCAACAATTTATATTACTTACCATTAATATAGATGTATCTAGAACTAAAATGTATCTAGATACATCCATACTAGAATCAACTAATATGGATAGGAGGGAGTAGTTCTTTTGCTTCTCCAAATGGTACATTTTACTTTGCACTTCCAAAATTTGAACTATCTGTGTATAAAATATCACCGGAGAAATATTTACCGAAAGTAATAATCATTTACAGTGTTGAGAGATTTTAAGAGTTAATAATTTTTTTCTACTAATTGAACTCCCAACCTGAATTATATTTAGGAAACAGAGGGACTACCATTTCATGTTCAGAATAAAAACAACTCATAAGACAACAATAATGTGTGAGTGCATTAATCGTCCTTGTCTGGTTATTTTACTAGTAAGATTTTTCTCAACCAGTAACAAGATGAGACAACCAAAACAAATGAGTGACTAGCGTAAAACCACCACATTTGGTGCTAGATTAACGTGCTCAAAAGAAAACAATGATGCGCTAGTGCATTAAGCGTCGTCGTCTGCACCTTGGAATTTTTACTAATAAGATTTTTTTCTCAACTACATTTGGAGTAGTAACGAGATGAGACAACCAAAATAAAAACGTGACTAGTATAAAATCACCACATTTGGTGTTAGACTAACGTGGCTCGCGGAGACGGTGTTGTGTAACGACCCTTATTCACCTGGTCCCAATTGGAAAGAAACAGTCGTTCCACTCATTTGGTCTCCCTATCTCTCACTCATCTCCCTCACCGTGATGGTGGTGCCGTGGTGGCTAATCCCAGCGACTTCAACGGCGATGGCAGCATTGCAGACACCATGGGAAGTGGCAGAGAGAGACGTACAATGAGGTAGGCTACTTGTCTAGGAGCTTGAGCTTTGTCAAGGCATCACGGCAGTGGTTGCTAGAGCATGCTAATGGCAACAATGGCTAGGGCCGTGCTCGCCTCCACCATTGAAGAGCCATGGGTCGGCACCCCCTTTCAGCACAGGTGGCGACGCGATGGGGTCAGCAGGGACGCCGCAGCGGATTCACCACGGCGAACGGCGCGGCCATGGAGATTGCGGTTGGAGAGGGCAAGCTGGCGAGGGGGCGAGGCAGCGCATATCAAAGAAATGCAAAGAAATTTAGCGGCAGCGAGGGGGAAAAGGAAACGGGGAAGGAGCCGATTTTGGCGGCCGCGAGCGGAGCTATGGAGATGTTTCTCGTGGCGGCAAGCAGGAGGAAGAGGGGAAAAGGGGGGACGCGCTCCAATACTTAGCGAAATTTTTTCAACTCTCCGCGTCCATATTTTGGACATTGACACTGTCAGGTGGGTCCAGAATCACTGCTGAAATAATAAGGCGCGGCATCTTGAGCGACCCACCTAGAAATGAAAATGGACGCTGTCTCCTCTCTTTTCTGTTCCACGTGGCCAAACTCTAGGGAAAGCTCAATTTTCTTTTTCTTTTGCCCTTAATTTGGTCTTTACCTAGAGCTTACTATTCATTTGTTTGTCTCCCACCAAAATGGAATTCAGCTCTAAGTAAAGGACGTGGCTGTAGGTAAAATTATAGATTTTTAGTAGTGTCTCTAACGTCGAATATATATGACTTCTGCCTCCACTTTTTACTGGTGAACCCTGGTTCAAAAAGATCAACAACACGATTCTAAGAGTTAAATAGCATGTGTTGAGAACAATCAATACTCAAAAGACAATAATCATGCACCAGTGCATTAATCGTCCTCATATACACCATGGTTTTTAAATATGTGTGAGATCGGCAAAACCCCAAAAGTAGTATCTACAACCATTCGTCATCGTGATATCTCATCGATCACATGCACCCTAGCTCTCATCTGATGATCAGCGCCGGACTCTGTAGCTTTATTTGAGAGAGCGGTTGAAGATAAAATTAAGCGGCTTAAAGATGCGGATGGAGTATGGCAGGAAGTTCCATCAGATATGGAAAGAATGGCAACATCATATTTTAAAGAGCTTTTCACTCGAGACCCTAACTTAAACTTTGATGAATTGCTTGGCTTGCTGCAGGAACGGGTGACAGGAGATATGAATGACAGCCTATGCAAAGAGTTCTCTGAGGAGGAGATTGGAGATGCCTTATTCCAAATAGGGCCTCTAAAGCTCCTGGTATCGATGGCTTTCCAGCGCGTTTTTATCAACGAAACTGGGATACCATGAAGGCTGAGGTGGTGAATGCAGTTAGACTCTTCTTCCTAACAGGTCAAATGCCTGAGGAGGTAAACGATACAGCCATTGTGTTAATTCCTAAAACTGAACACCCTGAAACCCTGAAGGATTTCCGGCCTATTAGCTTATGTTCAGTTCTCTATAAGATCATCGCCAAGTGTTTAGTTAATAGGCTGCGACCAATTTTGGGCGACATCATCTCCATTAACCAAAGTGCCTTTGTTCCGGGGCGACTTATTACGGATAATGCACTGGTAGCTTTCGAGTGTATTCATTTCATTGAGAACAACAGTAACCAGGAGAATAATTTTTGCGCCTACAAGTTGGACCTGTCCAAAGCTTATGATAGGGTCGACTGGGGTTTTCTCAGGAAAGCGATGGAAAGAATGGGTTTTGCTCACAGGTGGGTGGACTGGATAATGTCATGCGTCACCACTGTGAAGTACTCGGTGAAATTCAATGGGACCCTTCTGGATTCGTTTTCCCCTTCTCGAGGTCTTCGACAAGGTGACCCCCTTTCTCCCTTCTTATTTCTTTTTGTCGCTGATGGTCTTTCGGCCTTGTTGCAAAGGGAAGTACAGGACCAACACATCCGACCGCTCCGGGTTTGTAGGCGAGCACCTGGTGTCTCACATCTCCTCTTTGCGGATGATAGCTTATTGTTTTTCCGTGCAAATGCGGAGGAGGCGACGAGGGTCAGCATGGTTCTGTCCAAATATGCTAATAGCACCGGGCAGCTGATTAACCCAAGTAAATGTTCCATCCTTTTTGGAGATTCATGTGGCCGGGCTGTGAGAGAGGAAGTAAAGCAAGTGTTACAGGTGACACAAGAGACTTTTGAGACTAAATACCTTGGGCTGCCAACACCAGAGGGACGAATGAATAAAGGGAAATTCAAGAGCTTGCAAGAAAAGTTACTGAAGCGTCTGATACAGTGGGCTGAAAATTATTTGTCACAAGGAGGCAAAGAAGTTCTGATTAAAGCAATAGCTCAAGCTATACCTGTGTATGTTATGGGTATCTTCAAGCTTCCCTTTGGCTTGCTAGATGAACTCACGAAAATGATACGTAATTTCTGGTGGGGAGCGGAAAAAGGGAAGCGAAAGACACACTGGATTTCATGGGACAGTATGTTGCGACCCAAGGACCAAGGAAGAATCGGGTTTAAGGACATGCGTCTTTTTAACCAAGCGCTCTTGGCTCGACAGGCCTGGAGGCTGTTACAGCAGCCGGATACTCTCTGTGCGCAGGTCCTCAAAGCAAAATACTTCCCACAGGGGCTTCTCACGGATACGGTCTTCCCAGGCAATGCCTCTGCAACATGGCGTGCCATCGAGTATGGCTTGGAGCTGCTGAAGAAAGGCACAATCTGGAGAATTTGTAATGGAGCGAGTGTGCGAGCATGGCGCCAACCTTGGATCCCGCGGGAATCACACCTGTGGCCTATCACAAGGCAAGGGAGATGCAGGCTGCGGTGGGTATCCGATTTTTTGAGTCCTGACGGAACATGGAATACAGAGCTCCTTCAACGTTGGTTCTTACCAATTGATGTCCATGAGATTCTGAAAATTCGGCCGTCCACCAGAAACGAAGCAGATTTCATAGCCTGGAACCCTGAGAAGTCTGGGGTTTTCACTGTAAGAAGTGCCTATCGTTTAGGGCTGGAGGAAATGCTTCAGATGGATGGACGTCAAACGACGAGTGTACGGCCACGCGGGGACTGTGCTGACTGGAAGTTGATATGGCAATGCCCAATTCCACCAAAGGTCCGTATTTTCGCTTGGAAACTAGCGAGAAATGCACTCGCAACGCAACTGAATATGCATAAAAGGGGTATGGAGACACTGGACACCTGTTTGATATGCGGCACTGAACCTGAAAGCACTTTCCATGCCATGATCAAATGCCCACATGCACGACAACTCTGGGGAGCCATGAGTGAAGTGTGGGATATGCCAGGAAAGGAAGTGCTGTTTGAGCACAACCCGGACTGGTTCCTCCATGCCCTCAAACTTTCCAATGACAACCAGAGAGCTCCTCTCTTGATGACCCTGTGGCGTATATGGCATATACACAATGAGATTACGCACAACAAGAAACCTGCACCGACTGAAGCGTCCAAGCGATTCCTTCTGAGCTATATGGACTCTCTGAAACTTATTGAGCAACACCCGGTAATAGATGTTGTTAAGGGGAAACAGGTTATTGACCAGGGGAAAGGACCTGTGAGGCGACCGCGGTGCGAGCAGGTGCATACCTCTGTCAAACATCGATGGCGGCCACCTGAGGAGGGTTATGTCAAGCTCAATGTGGATGGTGCATTCTCACCAGATGGAAAGGCTGGGGCAGGTATGATACTCCGGAATGCTGAAGGAAGGGTGCTCTTCGCAGCTTGCAGACAGCTGCGTCCATGCGCGGATGCACTAGATGCGGAGCTGGCCGCCATGGAGGAGGGTTTGGGCTTCGCGCTGAACTGGACAACTGAACCTATCACCGTGGAGACAGACTGCGCCAAGGCGATCAAGCTAATCTCTTCTGGGTCTCCGAACCTGTCGATGTATGCCAATAGAGTTAGTGTTATTAGGGAGAGAGTTAAGGAAAGAGAGATAGGAATAAAGAAGATTAATCGCGAGGCAAACCAGGCAAGCCACGGATTAGCTTCGATAGGGAAAGGACAGAATAGAACTGAATTTTGGTTCCAGAACTTCCCGCCAGAAATCGCTGATGCGATTAAGGCTGACTGTAATATCCCTACATAATCAATAAAATCTCTTTTTCCCCGCAAAAAAAAGAAGATAAAATACATAGTGAGAGTAGTGGAAGAGTACAAACATGGTGGGCAAGATATAAATAATTGCAAGGCTACCAATTTGGCTTTAGTGGGTCTCCTTGGTGAGTTCGACGCGATTGACCAATTCCCCCTCAATGAACCCACAACAAACGTCATATAGTTTTCACCACCCATTCATATATGCCATAGTTCATCTACCGTGATATTTACATATGTCATGCCACGAGTTGAGAAAACTAGATATGTTGGGATACAAACTTTTCTCGGTGATTTAGAGTTGCGTCATTCTATCTAACTGCTCTCAAAGATATTTTGTAGTGTCCACGCTACCGTTGCACTATTGTCACCACCTTTGGGTGGTTTTTGTCCCATGATATTTTTTTTTCCCTAGTTCAATGTTCGATGAATAACTCTTAGCACTGAAAATGCATGTACTGCACCACAATTGCCGGCATATCCTTTTGTACCTATGTGAAGCTTTTGTCAAGAATCACCGAACATCCAGTATTCCAATCCATGCTGCCCATCCCATAAAAGTATCATTCATACAAGGTAGAAATACACCAGATGGTGTTGTAATCATGCATGAAGCGGTCCATGAATCGAAAAAGTTACATGTGATTGTTTTAAAAATTAACCTTGACAATACACGACAAAGTTAAATGGTCTTTCCTTCAACAAACCACGGAAATGGAAGCTTCTAAAATGAATGGCGTGTTCTGATCCATAAGTTTGTAACTAGAGGTGGTGTGGACATTAAAGTCAATGCCGACGTTGGAAACTATTTAAAAATAAAATATAGATTAAGACAAAGTGATCCATTGTGGCTCATGCTATTTAATATAGTGACGGACATGTAGTTTTCATGATTGAGCGCGTAAAAAGAGGTTGCCAACTGAAGGAGTGGTACCGCATCTAGTGGATGGGGCCTATCATCCAACAAGTGGATGATATGAGTCTCTATACTGAACATGATCTCAAAAATAAAAATAATCTTAAATTAAATTTATTAGCATTCAAATAAATGTTGGAACCCGAAATAAATTTCCACAAAAGTAAATTGTTCTATTTTGGGAAGGCCTAGGACGATGTTGCACTATATATCGAATTATTTAGGTCTCAAAATTGCTGAACATAAATGGATTGGGATAGTTCTACTTACCTTCAATTCTTTAGATCCATTTTCAACATTTTTGTGTAAATATTTGGCCAATATTTACCAAATTTGTGATCTGCGCTTTTTCAGACTGAAATACCGAAATTTTACCATTTTTCATAAGCATAGAAAAATCAAAGAAAAATTCAAAACCTTATGAGTTAACGTGGATCGTGCGAGTATTACGGTCACATCTAAGTGGTGAACCATATACAAGGCTCGTTGCACTTGGTTAGCGAGGTAACGCGTACCCTTTTGGCGATGCGGGCCGGCTGAATAGAGAATCCCGGTAACCTAGTTTTCTTCTGGTTTTAGGAACTTTCAGTTGGTTTCATTCGGCTTTTCTAGCTTTTATATTTTTCATTTTGTTTGTCTTTACCTAGTTTTTAAATTTGAAAACTTTTGAATTTCAACATTTTAATATTTGAATTTCTTAAATTTGAATATTTTCATTTTCAAACAATTTTCAAATCTGAAGTTTTCTACATTTGAGTTCTTTTGAAAATTATAGCATTTTAAAGTTATGAGTACTTTCTAAAAATTTGAAAAATTCCAAATTTAAACAATTTTTACTCTAAACATTTTACCAAAATTTGGTCGTTTTTCAAAGCAGAACAATTTTAAACTGTAAACTTTTTCAAAATCAGAAAGTTTTTTTAAAATCAGATTTTTTTGCATGGAAAACGACAAAGTAAAACCAGAGGGGTGATCGAATTTCGGGCTGGGCCACTCAGGAAGGAGATTTCTCCACACGAGCGTCAAGCCCGTAGTACATGGGAACCCCATCTAAACTCGTTTGCTTAACAACAGGTTGGGAGAGAACCCGGAAAAAGATGTGTGAGGAATAGAAAAAGAAAGCGCCCCCGCTCCGCTCCCGTGCGGCTGAGCCGGGCCGCACCAGAGCGCCCCAGATCTGGTGAGCGGCCAGCCTCCCCGTCTCCCCTGCCCTCGCCGCCACCACCTATGAGCGTCGTCGAGGAAAGCCCTGGCGGCGCAGTGGCGGCGGGGCACCCTCCTATGCGCGAGATCTGGGCGGCCCGGCTGCGGTGCCCTTTTACGGCAGTTGCGGCTGGGGGCTGGCTGGACGGCGGCATCACGAGGTGGCGTGGTGCGGCTGCTGCGTGTGGTGGCTCCTCCGGCGGTTTCCTCCGTAGAGGGTGCCGGGGGTTCTCGGGCGGCCCGCGGTGGGTGTTGGTGATGTCGGCCATCATGGCCGCGTCGGGTGGTGCGTCGGGCGGTTCTGGAGGTGGTGCTGCTGCCTTTGTGCGGTGCTCCTCCCAGCATGGTGCTAGCGGAGCCATGTCTCCGATGTGGTATGCCTCCACGTGGTGTGGTGGTGCAGTTCGGGTCGACGAGCTCTCCATTTCTGGTGGTCAGGTGGTGGTTGGTGTTGTGGCTGCGAGAGTCGCCTCCTCTTTACTTAGCTATCAGCCTGCAGCGGGTTGCCGTTGGGGCTAGCGGTTGCCGAGGTTTCGCACTGGCGGCCATGGTGGTGACGCGCTTCCCACGCGGGGGCGTCGTGGTTGGGTGTTGAGCCCCTCTGTCTTGCCATCAGTGGCAGAGGACGTTGCTTCCGTCTGTTCTGGTGTGCCCCATGGTGATGCAATGGCGACCATAGGTGCGGTCTCCTCTCCGATGCGAGGTGAGCCGTGGCAGTGGTGGTGGCTTCTTCTTGCCAGTTGCTGGGCTCCGGTGTCGGGTCCTTGTCGGAGCTCTTCAGCGGGTTGAGGGTTCTCCATGCGAGAGTTCTCAATGGGTGTGTCTCTGCTTTGTGAGGCCCTTCGACCCCAGCTGGTGGCACACAGGCGTTGTGGGGTCATCTCGGCCGCGCGCGATCTATCGGCCACTCCCTCGATACGTACAGGTGGTGTCGGTGCGTAGTGTGGTCTCGGATGCACGTTGCCCTTCGATTATCTCGATGGTGCAGTGTCGTTGCTGGGTCTCAGCAGAACAAAGCCGTTCGATTACTCTGGCGAGGCCTCGAGCTGGGTTGTCCCTCCGGCGTGTCCTGGGGGTTCTTCCTTATGATCGCTGTGCTTGGGTCGCAATGAGTTTTTCTCGTCGACCAACCGCTCCTAGGTTTGGGGTAGCCACTTTTCTCCTCGGTCTTATGTGTTGTCGGCGTGTGTTTTTTTTCCTTTTCTTCTCCTCTCTTGTAACCTTGTGTACTCTGGTTCATTTGAACTTTTCTTATAGAGGCTGAAAAGTTTCATAGGCAACTTTACTGAATATATGTTCAGGATGGCTTACGCCCGCCGTAGTTATTGGTATTTTTTTGTTTACTTTGGGTATAATCTATCCGCCTCTTGAGCTCCAAGGTGGCTCGGTGCCTATGGTGTGACGGTTGGGCCTTGAATAATGGCGGGACGCACCTAGATAACACATGCTAAATCTCCCTGTGTGACTAAGATTTTCCAGCATATGGCCGAGCAAGCTAATTCACATGCTAAACGCCTACACTAAGAAAAACATGGTAACGTGCTTGATTAAATAGTATGATATTGAATGGATATAGACGCGAATAGAGCGGGAGGGGGTGAATACGAACTATGTCAAGTTTTATCCTTTTTCAGTTTTAGGCGTAGCGGAACTAAAGGTGATAGCTTTCTCCTAGCATGGTGATCCTAGTATGGTGCAATGCAAGGAAACAATAGGAACAAGGAGCAAGTGTAAGGGAAGCGAGACAACCGAGTGGGTGGTAGCGGAGACGAGACACGATGTATTTACCACAGTTTCTACCACAAAAGGGAGTATGTTTGCGTTGAGGAGGTGTGGACCACTAAGGTTCCAACGGTCACGAAGGCTTCACCTTGTTCCTCGTGAAAACCCAACAAAGGAGTCTTCACATCTCTACTATCAAGGCCGGTCGAGGCAGCGGTTCCTTCACACAAGGTTGGGGCGAGCTCCACAACAACCGGAGGAACCCCTATGGGACCAGTAGAATACCAAGCTAGTCTCCATAGGGGCTCATCTCAAGATATACCACAAAGGACTAGGTGGGATAGGCGATTTTTTTCTTGGTGGAAGTATAGATCGGGGCCTCCTCCTCCACTCCTCAAAATATGTCCACTCCTCAAAATATGGACTTGATTGATTGGATGGGGAGAGAGATCCTCTAGGTTCGAGCTCGGCAACAATGGAGGGGAGAGAGAGAGAGTGAAAAGATGCTTGGGCGAGCTTGAAACGACCCCACCTGGTAGGGGTCAAGCCTCTGTCCTTTTTAGTGCTAGTCCCTGGATCGACTCGCTAGCACACAGTTCAAGATGTAATATCAAGAAAAAAAGTCATAATCTATTACATCACATTATCCAGAAATAAAATAGTTTGGTATAACTTGCATAGCCGAAGGGCTAGCTCAAACACAAATAGAGTTCATCAGCGGAAATCAAATAACATAAGGAGTCCCATTCAGTGCCATAGGCGAAACATGCCGAGTGGAGACTCGCGACCCTAACATCGTACCTCACTCATCTTTAGAGAAGTCTACAACAGGTAAAGTTACAGCCAAAAACATTTGGTCAATACTTTGAATGTATTGGCAAGTTCACGAGAGAGTGGTGAAAGACCTATCAACTACATGCATATTTGGCAAGGTGGGGTTCGTGCTTAATTTGCAGAAAGCAAGTTTTTTCCTATATTTTCAAATAAGTTTTTCATCATTTGTAAAAGAATCTTTCGGACACTTGGATAGACATCCAAAGTGCTCCTAACCCATGTTCAACCCATCAAATTTTAAGTTAAGAAATTGGGATGAGGAGATCTTCCAAATAGTTCCAGGTCTAGTTTCTCATAGTTGTCCGTAACCGGGGACACGACTAATTACTTAGTTTGACACTCTCGAGAGTTGGTACACCTTACCCACGTGACCCAATCAACCCCTTCCACCATAAAGCTCATTTTTTCCCAAATGGTCGCATACTAAGACAAGACCTTTCAGAAGCAATTCCACAACCACAACGGACGCGCTCCCAATTAAACCACCCTCTGTACGTTGGGTTGGGTTGAAACAACATACTTAGTCAGGACAGAGCCCATACGACACGTGGTTGTACCCGAAGCTACTAAAATAGAAACTTGTCTAATTTTCTTTGTTCCTAGGTGTTTTCCGTGGGTGTGCATAATACAGGAGCAGGCTCATGAAATGGCCGCATAGAAATGGCGGTGCCACACATAGAAGTGGCCCCATAGAAATGGTCCTGATTGCCACTCAACCAAAAAAAGAAATCAGTGTCATTCACCTAGGTGGTTCATTAATTAAGTTGTTTTGCCACATCCAAAACATAATTTTCTCTATCACATAACCATGACATGAATTCCCTCCCACATCACTATTCGGCATAGCTAAGCAAATCTACCTACGTTGAATCAAGTCATGGAAGTTGATATGGCTATTCTATCTGGGTTTCATAGCAAATCAATACAATATTAAAACACCCTACACATGCATTCTAAGAAAACATGTAAGTGCAATAAAACATTAGGTATTCGTGAACAAAGTGAACTTTCCTTGGTTGAGGTTGCCGGTATCACAATCGCCACGACAACAATGGGTACACTCCGGACAGTCTACACGATCACACAAAAATGCAATCAACATACATTTCACAAACATCAAAAATGCAATGTATGATATGAATATCATGGATGCAAAAGGTTTTGTTTTCTGCTAACATTATTTAATCCAAATATTTCTCTGTCCAAGATCCCATTCATAAAACATTTGGTGTCTGGAAGTATTTAAAATAAGGTTTTGCATAGTATTCCATAAGGTTTAATAAGGGCATTTGATAAATAAATAAAATTATTATTTTATAAACAATGAGCTAACATACCTGAGGCATATATGTACTATAGATGATTTTACAAAACTCATGCAAAAATAATCACTCATTTTTAGATTATAGATTTTCTTTTATAACATAAATACTCAAGCTAGGCATTTTAAATGTGAACTAGTTTTCGATCTCTGTAAGTTCAAATTTTATTACTCTAGAATGTTCCTTATGTTTCAAGGATTCCATAGACATAAATTTGTATCTTTTGGACATGTAGAACTCCGGCTATGATTTTTGCAATGTGCGGACTATTGAAAAACAACTTAAAGGAGATTAGGGTGGGAACAGACACATGACACAATTCTATTGGGTGTTACCCATTTCACGCGGATCGGCCTCCTGGGCCATTGGATCTAACTTGAATTCTATGGCCGAGATCTAATCTTGGGTCAGAGGTTGACCGGGAAATAGTTGACCTGCGGCGCTGATGTGGCGAATGATGAGCTGGCTGTGACGGTGAGGACGGCGGCGGCTCGGCTCCGGCGATGTTCGGCGGTCCTTCGGTCGAGAAAGAGGCGGACGGGACGCGGCGCGTCGATGCGGTTCGTTAGGTGGCCACGACATCGAGTTGCGCTCCCTGGAACGGCGTCGAGGAGCGACCGGAAATGCTGCGGCAGCGGTGAGCTCCGGCGACAAAATTGCCGAGCCTGGCGGCGCGGTTTTAGAGCGGGGGAAAGAGGGAAAGATAGAGGGGGATGGGGGCTTTGTAGGGGAGGGTTCGGATAAGAGGGGGAGGGCGCGGGCGAGGTGGAGGAAGCGGGGGAAGTGGGGCTGCTGGTGCGTGTGCGTGCGGGAAGGAGGTGCGGTTGGAGTTTGAGGATTGAGCTGACAGGTGGGGTCCTCCTATCGATACTGACGGACGGGGCCCGATGGCAGGGCGGACGGGGAGCGCGGGCCGGTGTGGTGACCCAGCATACCACTGCATGGTGTAGTACGCAAGTCGTTGACATAACACAAGTGAAACACCGTTCCACTCATATTACATCCCTTAGAGTGGTACAACAGAAACATATGCGAGTCCAAGGTATGTCTATAGAAGGATACACGAACTGTTTACAGAAGATCATCACGAGCCTCCTACTTTACACTCGAGGTAAAACTTCAAATAAAGCTCCAGAAGAACGACTCGTAGTCTAACTTATTGCCGACTCTAGCTTTAGAGCTACTTGGCTTGCTATAGAACTCTAGCTACTTAGGTGCTAGGATTAGGGAAAGGTTCCCTTCTATTACTAGTCTAAGTTTCCACTCTAGTTGCTGCAGAATTTGACTTCATTGACTTCTTTGCTTGGATTCTTCATCGTATTGCAGTTGACTCCTTTGTCTTCGAGTTCCATGGTAGTTTCTCCTTCGGTGCCTTGATCTAAGAAGGGGGTTCAAATGGGAGGGAATGAGTACGAGCGTACTCAAGCAAGTTCATATTAGGAAATATGTGTATCATGCACACAAACCAGAAAGTCATAGGCAAATGCAAGTGTTCATAAACATTTCTTCAAAAGGTTCATTTTATTCTGAAAACTATGCCCGTCAGTATTCACAGGTTGAACAGAACTTCGTGGAGTTCCTTTCTGCCGCGTTCGTAGTTCCCTTCCCGAACAGGGAGTGACAGCCACAATTTAATACACTTTGCAGAGGTGCGTTACTTTTCCCATAAGAGACCTTATCCTTGTTGCCAAGCAGGTGACGTCTTTCCCGTCCACACTTCCTTGGTGCGAGGCCAGGTGTAAGATCCAAGCCAATCACTACCTTCTCCGCGACCCTGCATACCCACCCTTTTGTCCATCCGTACACCCTGGTAGACATCTCCCGATCATACGACTTTACCCCCGGTGTACTACGGACAATCCCTCATAGAAGGTAGAGCCTCTCATCCACATGGATGTGGATTTTAAAGGATTTCCCAACCTACTGCAATGTTATCTTCAACATCCAGCCAGGCTCTATCAAGTCCATTGATATGCAAGAGTGAAAAGATACAGCTGACTTCCCCAGAGCCATTATAGATCTTATGGTCAACGCGATATGTACGGCGCTAAAATCACTGGACGGCATTGGTACTTAGTCCTAGATGAGTAGTATCCTTGCAATGTAACCTCCACCAATCAACACATACCATGGTTCCATTGCCCACCACATAGTCATATTCATAATTGTAAAATAATATTTTGCTTTTCAATGCAAGAGTGATCAGTATAGTGCTTTGCATATAGTTTGATAAAAATAATCAAATGACATGAGCAAGCGATGAACTTGCCTTTCTTGACTGAAAGATTATGCATGCAAAAGCTTTGATACGTGAGAACTCCAAATTCTGAAATACTATCATTGTCGGTAAGGACAATGCTTAAAGAACTGACAAAGATGCTATAATACATAGTATGAGATGCAATCGTCCCGAGTGTAACCTACCACCGATGATTTAGGATTGGGTGAGTTGTAAAGATTTCGTTAGGGTGTGTTGCACTTTTAGGATGGTTCTCAAACACGGTTATTATTAGGGTTTGGTTATCTTAGCATCATAAACAAGTGATATAAGGCATCATAATAATCATACATACAAAGGAATAGTGGTTGCATAACAAGTAAAGAGCAGTGGTCAGTTTTTAAGTTCTACAGGACATTGTTGATGATTACTTATTATATTTCAAAAGAATAACTTTTGAAGAACATGTTAATTAAGAAATAATAAGTATTTCAAGTAAGAGCTATTGGCTTCTATGGTTTGCTTGATATTTACTTCAAAAGAATATCTTTTGAAGAACATGTTTAATAAAGCACAAGAAGTACTACAAATATGAGATATGTGCTTCTAGGGTTTACTATTGGATTCATTTAGTTCATAAATAGGGACTAGTTGGGTTCTTAAATAAAATGGTCTATATGCATCAAATATTGGCAGGTTTATTACTATGGTTGAATATGGGTATCATATCAAAGGATGGTTATCAAGGTGGAGCTATGAGTTAGGGTTTACTATAACTTCTCATTTGCTTCACTAAGTAATTAATAATGTGTTCCTAAGCTAGTTGGTTTATTATTTTCTAAATTTGGTTTAGTTGAATAGGAGCATGTGATGTGAATTGCTATTCAAGATTGGTATTATGGTTGATCACCATGGTTCTAATAGGGTATGATACTTGGGGTTGATTCCAATGGTGTGATACTAAGAATGGTGATCAATGGTGTAAATATGGGAGTAACAAGTTAGGCTTTGCCCCTAAGTGGCACTAGTGGATCACATAAGGTTTATTTAAAAATGAAGACATTAAATGATGGTTTCATGTGAAGTGGTTTTGTTTTATTTTAGTAGATCATGAGCATGCATTTATTTGTTGCATATTAAGGTTCTATAGCTATAGGGGAAGTTCCTATGATCACATGAGATAAACCCCTAGGGTTTTAGGGTTGAAACTAATTTAGGATGATCACATAAAATAATGGGATCAAAGGTTCTTATTCATATTAGAGCTAGGTTTTTAAATTGTGGTATCATTCTTAAAATAATAATGGGTAATGGAGTTGGAGTTATTAACTACCTTGAAATGAAGTTTATAATGGACTTAACATTTTATAAATTTTAAATGATTTAATAATTAAGATAATACTACTTAGGGTTTAATTAGAAACTAGATTTTATAGTTATTATTAGGTTTCAAAATAATAACTTGTTAACTAAAAATGTTTAAGCAAACAATTTTTGAACTACCAAAATAATATTAGTCTTTAGTATTTTCTTGCTTTATTATTATTTAAAGAAATAGTAAATGGTAATTTGCAAATTAGGGTTTATGAAATACCACTAATATTTTAGTTGATGAAAATTTGATGAAGAATTCAATCTTAACATTTTATTTACTTATGAATAGCTATTATTAAATTTTGAAACTTAACTAATTATTGAATTCAAATTGTATTTTAAAAAAATTGAAAAGGTATATTGAATAAAAGTTAAAATTATTAAATTTTCATTTTGACACACATTTTTATTTTATATTTTTATTGAGTAGGGTTAAGCATTTTGATATATTATTTATATTTTTCTGAGCAGAATTGAATTTTATTTATTTCCGGCAAAGTTCCGACATTTTTCTGGATTTTGAATTAAATAAAAAATGCTAAACGTACTGGATACATATCTAACCATGGCCACTAAATGGTGGACCAGGTGTCCACGTCAGGTGCCACGTGGGCGTGGACCGAGTCAAA
>NC_061510.1:210528092-210564139 GCF_022539505.1 Lolium rigidum
TCAAGCAAATTTCCGGCGCCGTTGCGGGGAGATCAAGACACGCTGCAAGGGGAGTCTCCACTTCTCAATCTCTTTACTTTGTTTTTGTCTTGCTTTATTTTATTTACTACTTTGTTTGCTGCATTATATCAAAAACACACAAAAAATTAGTCTACTTGCATTTACTTTATCTAGTTTGCCTTATTTGCTATCGTTAAAATGAGTAATCCCGAAGTTGAGGTTCGTTCATTTAAGCAACAAGGGGGAGAATGTTTAAAAGATGCTTGGTATAGAATTAGTGATGCCCATAATAGGTGCACTAAGAAACACTCCACTACTATTCTACTCGGGAATTTTTATGTTGGTATCTCTAGCTGGAATAGATATGTTCTTGATTGTCTCGCGGGAGGTAACTTTCTAGGTGCTCCCGCTTTAGAAGCTAGCTGCATTATTGAGAGTTTATTTGGAACACCACCTGTTAATGAAACTAAAAGTGAAACCTCCCTTGAGGATGTTATGAAAAAATTGGAAACCATAGAGAAAAATTGTAGTGTTGAAACTAAATTGGAAATATTACTTGATAATACTTGATAAACTTGATAAAATCCTAGGAGGAATTAACGAAAGAATTGCTACTCTAGAAACTTGTGCTATCCATGATAATCAAACCCATAGAATTGGTAAACTTGAAGAAGCTATGGGAAAATTGGGTTCAACTTTTTCTTCTCTTAAATTTAATGAGAAAGCTTATGTGGGAAAGGAGCAAAAATTCATGTATGTCTCTAAGGTGCCTAAACCAAAGAATTACTATAGGCCTAAAATTGATAAAACTCCCAACACCGCTGGTAATGATGTTGATGCTTCGTCTCTTGATGTTACTTGAGTTACACTTTTCGCGCCTAGGCGAAAGGCGTTAAAGAAAAGCGCTTATGGGAGACAACCCATGTTTTTACTCCAGTATTTTTGTTTTATATTTGTGTCTTGGAAGTTGTTTACTACTGTAGCAACCTCTCCTTATCTTAGTTTTATGTTTTGTTGTGCCAAGTAAAGTCT
The DNA here is from genome assembly GCF_022539505.1 of Lolium rigidum. Classification (NCBI taxonomy): domain Eukaryota; kingdom Viridiplantae; phylum Streptophyta; class Magnoliopsida; order Poales; family Poaceae; genus Lolium; species Lolium rigidum. The sequence goes on from NC_061510.1 coordinate 210,529,125, forward strand.
TTGATAGAAAAGTAAGTACTAGATTTGGATTACTGCGCAGTTCCAGAATTCTTTGCTGTCACGAATCTGGGTCTATCTCCCTGTAGGTAGCTCAGAAAATTACGCCAATTTATGAGAATGATCCTCAGATATGTACGCAACTTTCATTCAATTTGACTATTTTCGTTTGAGCAAGTCTGGTGGCCTAATAAAATCCATCTTTACGGACTGTTCTGTTTTGACAGATTCTGTCTTTTATTTCGCATTGCCTCTTTTGCTATGTTGGATGAATTTCTTTGATCCATTAATGTCCGGTAGCTTTATGCAATGTCCAGAAGTGTTAAGAATGATTGTGTCACCTCTGAACATGTGAATTTTTATTATGCACTAACCCTCTAATGAGTTGTTTCGAGTTTGGTGTGGAGGAAGTTTTCAAGGATCAAGAGAGGAGTATGATGCAATATGATCAAGGAGAGTGAAAGCTCTAAGCTTGGGGATGCCCCGGTGGTTCACCCCTGCATATATTAAGAAGACTCAAGCGTCTAAGCTTGGGGATGCCCAAGGCATCCCCTTCTTCATCGACAACATTATCAGGTTCCTCCCCTGAAACTATATTTTTATTCGGCCACATCTTATGTACTTTGCTTGGAGCGTCGGTTTGTTTTTGTGTTTTTTGTTTTGTTTGAATAAAATGGATCCTAGCATTCACTTTATGGGAGAGAGACACGCTCCGCTGTTGCATATGGACAAATATGTCCTTAGGCTCTACTCATAGTATTCATGGCGAAGTTTCTTCTTCGTTAAATTGTTATATGGTTGGAATTGGAAAATGCTACATGTAGTAACTCTAAAATGTCTTGGATAATTTGATACTTGGCAATTGTTGTGCTCATGTTTAAGCTCTTGCATCATATACTTTGCACCCATTAATGAAGAAATACTTAGAGCTTGTTAATTTGGTTTGCATATTTGGTTTCTCTAGAGTCTAGATAACATCTAGTATTGAGTTTTGAACAACAAGGAAGACGGTATGGAGTCTTATAATGTTTACCATATGTCTTTTATGTGAGTTTTGCTGTACCGTTCATCCTTGTGTTTGTTTCAAATAACCTTGCTAGCCTAAACCTTGTATCGAGAGGGAATACTTCTCATGCATCCAAAATCCTTGAGCCAACCACTATGCCATTTGTGTCCACCATACCTACCTACTACATGGTATTTATCCGCCATTCCAAAGTAAATTGCTTGAGTGCTACCTTTAAAATTCCATCATTCACCTTTGCAATATATAGCTCATGGGACAAATAGCTTAAAAACTATTGTGGTATTGAATATGTACTTATGCACTTTATCTCTTATTAAGTTGCTTGTTGAGCGATAACCATGTTTACGGGGACGCCATCAACTATTCTTTGTTGGATATCATGTGAGTTGCTATGCATGTCCGTCTTGTCTCGAAGCAAGAGAGATCTACCACCTTCATGGTTGGAGCATGCATATTGTTAGAGAAGAACTTTGGGCCGCTAACTAAAGCCATGATTCATGGTGGAAGTTTCAGTTTGGACACATATCCTCAATCTCATATGAGAATAATAATTGTTGCCACATGCTTATGCGTTAAAGAGGAGTCCATTATCGGTTGTCCATGTTGTCCCGGTATGGATGTCTAAGTTGAGAATAATCAAAAGCGAGAAATCCAAAATGCGAGCTTTCTCCTTAGACCTTTGTACAGGCGGCATGGAGGTACCCCATTGTGACACTTGGTCAAAACATGTGCATTGCAAAGATCCGGTAGTCCAAGTTAATTAGGACAAGGTGCGGGCACTATTAGTATACTATGCATGAGACTTGCAACTTGTAAGATATAATGTACATAACTCATATGCTTTATTACTACCGTTGACAAAATTGTTTCATGTTTTCAAAATAAAAGCTCTAGCACAAATATAGCAATCGATGCTTTCCTCTTTGAAGGACCATTCTCTTTACTTTTATGTTGAGTCGGTTCACCTATTTCTCTCCACCTCAAGAAGCAAACACTTGTGTGAACTGTGCATTGATTCTTACATATTTGCATATTGTACTTGTTATATTACTCTATGTTGACAATTATCCATGAGATATACATGTTACAAGTTGAAAGCAACCGCTGAAACTTAATCTTCCTTTGTGTTGCTTCAATGCCTTTACTTTGATTTATTGCTTTATGAGTTAACTCTTATGCAAGACTCATTAATACTTGTCTTGAAGTACTATTCATTAAAAGTCTTTGCTATATGATTCACCTGTTTACTCATGTCATCACCATTGTTTTGATCGCTGCATCCACTACATATGTTTACAAATAGTATGATCAAGGTTATGATGGCATATCACTTCGGAAATTATCTTTGTTATCGTTTTACCTGCTCGGGACGAGCAGAACTAAGCTTGGGGATGCTTGATACGTCTCCGACGTATCGATAATTTCTTATGTTCTATGCCATATTATTGATGATACCTACATGTTTTATGCACACTTTATGTCATATTCGTGCATTTTACGGAACTAACCTATTAACAAGATGTCGAAGTGCTAGTTGCTGTTTTCTGCTGTTTTTGGTTTCGAAATCCTAGTAACGAAATATTCTCGGAATTGGACGAAATCAAAGCCCAGGGGCCTATTTTCTCACGAAGCTTCCAGAAGTCCGAAGGAGAGACGAAGAGGGGCCACGGAGGGGCCACACTATAGGGCGGCGCGCCCCCCCCCCCTTGGCCGCGCGGCCCTGTGGTGTGGGGCCCCCGTGCCGCCTCTTGACCTGCCCTTCCGCCTATAAAAAGTCTCCGTGACGAAACCCCCAGTACCGAGAGCCACGATACGGAAAACCTTCCGAGACGCCGCCGCCGCCGATCCCATCTCGGGGGATCCAGGAGATCGCCTCCGGCACCTGCCGGAGAGGGGAATCATCTCCCGGAGGACTCTACACCGCCATGGTCGCCTCCGGAGTGATGAGTGAGTAGTTCACCCCTGGACTATGGGTCCATAGCAGTAGCTAGATGGTTGTCTTCTCCTCATTGTGCTTCATTGTTGGATCTTGTGAGCTGCCTAACATGATCAAGATCATCTATCTCGTAATTCTATATGTTGTGTTTGTCGGGATCCGATGGATAGAGAATACCATGTCATGTTAATTATCAAGTTATTACCTATGTGTTGTTTATGATCTTGCATGCTCTCCGTTATTAGTAGAGGCTCTGGCCAAGTTGATGCTTTTAACTCCAAGAGGGAGTATTTATGCTCGATAGTGGGTTCATGTCTCCGTGAATGCGGGGAGTGACAGCAACCCCTAAGGTTATGGATGTGCTGTTGCCACTAGGGATAAAACATTGATGCTATGTTCGAGGATGTAGTTATTGATTACATTACGCACCATACTTAATGCAATTGTCTGTTGCTTTGCAACTTAATACTGGAAGGGGTTCGGACGATAACCTGAAGGTGGACTTTTTAGGCATAGATGCGGTTGGATGGCGGTCTATGTACTTTGTCGTAATGCCCAATTAAATCTCACTATACTTATCATGTCATGTATGTGCATTGTTATGCCCTCTCTATTTGTCAATTGCCCGACTGTAATTTGTTCACCCAACATGCTTTTATCTTATGGGAGAGACACCTCTAGTGAGCTGTGGACCCCGGTCCATTCTTTAATACTGAAATACAAATCTGCTTGCAATACTTGTTTCATTGTTTTCTCTGCAAACAATCATCTTCCACACAATACGGTTAATCCTTTGTTACAGCAAGCCGGTGAGATTGACAACCTCACTTTGTTTCGTTGGGGCAAAGTACTTTGGTTGTGTTGTGCGGGTTCCACGTTGGCGCCGGAATCTCCGGTGTTGCGCCGCACTACATCCCGCCGCCATCAACCTTCAACGTGCTTCTTGACTCCTACTGGTCCGATTAAACCTTGGTTTCTTACTGAGGGAAACTTGCCGCTGTGCGCATCACACCTTCCTCTTGGGGTTCCCAACGGACGCGTGTCGAACGAAAAGACAATACGTCAACCACGCGCATCAGCCGATCACCTGGATCGGCATCACCACGTTCGTCCATCGATGTTTGCTTTTGTTACACGGTCAGGCCGGTGGATAAAACCAGCCTAACCCCGTTCTTTGTCACGTCGATGCGCTCGCAGTCGTCCAAATTGATGCCTGAGAGTGGCTCTTGGCCCGATGTCTCCCAAACGTCCATGCCGGCCGTTGAAATCTCGGCTGAATCATCTGCGTGGACGACCTCTACTTCATCTCCATCCCACTGTATCAGGCATTGGTGCATCGTGGATGGAATGCAACAGTTGGCGTGGATCCAATCTCTCCCTAGTAGTACAGCATAGGTGCTCTTGCTGTCGACAATAAAGAACGTCGTAGGGATGGTTTTCCTTCCTATAGTCAGATCCACATTCAGAACACCTTGTGCGTCAGATGCTTGGCCGTTGAAATCGCTCAGTGTTACATTGGTCTTGATCAAATCCGAGCTGGAGCGTCCCAACCGACGTAGCATGGAGTATGGCATAATGTTAACTGCCGCTCCGGTGTCCACCAACATCTTGTTGACAGGCTGCCCATTGATGTAACCTCGCAAGTACATGGCCTTCAGATGCATGTAACTTCTTTCTCGTGGCTTCTCAAAGATGACCGGCCGTGGGCCGCGATCCAATTGTGCCACGGGTGCTTCGTATAATCCTTGAGCGCTAAACTCCGTTGGAAGGATGAAGATGTTTGTGCCAGCCGATGTCTCATCATCGGCTTTCCTTTGCTTGGGGCGCCACTCTTTTCTTTGTGGCCGACCTTCTTCGTCCAGGGTTCGCTGTATTTTGGCGGCCAGATCAGGCCGTGCCTTCCTCAACGTGTGCAGGTATAACCTTTCGGCTTCCTCCAACCCACGTAGACGCTGAACCCTTCTCTTACGGGAACGGCTGAGCCCATCGGGGCACCACCTTGGCCGATGATACTTATCTTCTTCATCATCGTCCTCTAGTTCCTCGAGATCTTCCACCCGAGCGGACTCGGCATGCCCGTTCCGAGGCGGGAGAGGCCCGAGACGTTTGAACACGGACACGTTAGCTGCATCCTTCTTCTTGTTTGCATTACGGGCGATTGCCGATTGTTGGCAATCGGCTCATTCCTGAATCCCAGCGGTGTACGAAGAAGGGGCAGTCCCAGTGCCTATCCACGTCGTCTTGCTCCCTCGACTTTTCCTTGGCGTGGCGCTCGTATCGCTCCTCGTCGTGATCATGCCGACGACGTCTCTGTCGTCCCTAGCCGGACGATCTTCTTCATCATCGTCGTTGTATCGCCGGCGTTGGTCATACTTGACTCACATACTTGTTGAGGAGGTGATCGAGAAGAGGTCGCCGATATCTTATGTTCTTCACTTCTCCCTCTGTGACGTAGCGCTTGCCGTCTTGGCGGAGCCGATCGCGTGGAGTGGCTTCCTCCGTGTCTTTGCTATGAGAGCAGCTGCCCTCATCTCCGTCCTTACTAGAGTGGTGCCCAAGTCCTACCATGTTGATATTGCACGAGAAGTCCGGCTGGCACCCTCCATGGTAAGTATACTCCACCATGTTAACGGCGGGGAAGGGGTGTGTGTCGACTTTCATGGCGTACTGGTTGAAAATTAGCCGTCCATTTTCTATCGCCATTTGGATCTGCTGCCGCCACACCCTGCAGTCGTTGGTGGTGTGGGTGAACGTGTTATGCCACTTGCAGTATGGCTTTCCGTTCATCTCTTGCACCGTGGGGATCTTGTGGCCTTCGGGTACCTTGATATGCTTCTCCGTGAGTAAGAGATCGAAAATCTGCTCAGTTTTGGTCACGTCGAAGTCGAACCCTTTTGGAGGGCCTTGTGGCTTAACCCATTTGCAGGACACGGGGCCTGCCGCTCGAGTCCATTCGGCCACTGCTACCTCTCGATCTCCCGCAGCCCCTTCATCCTCGTCTGCCTCAACCAGGGCCACCGCTCGCTTGAATTTGTCCTGGTAAACATCTGGGTGGCGCTGTTCATATGCTGACAGCTTCTGCACCATGTGCGCCAATGAAGGGTAGTCTGCTTGGGAGGCCACGTCCTTGATCGATGATGAGAGACCCACCACCGCCAACTCGATCGCTTCTTTTTCACTTACGTGAACCGAATAGCATCGGTTCCTCACGGTCTCGAAGCGCTGGATGTATTCGACACCTGTTTCCCCGCGCTTCGTCGTACTTGTGCTAGATCGGCAATGCCAGCCTCGGAAGCCTGCGAGTGATACTGCTCATGGAACTGCTCTTCCAACTGCTTCCAAGTCCGGATTGAATTCGGTGGCAGCGATGTGTACCACCCGAAAGCCGATCCTGTGAGGGACTGTGCGAAGAACCTCACACGCAGCTCGTCTGACGCTGAGATCGTGCCCAACTGTGCCAAATATCGGCTCACATGCTCGATGGAGCTGGAACCATCTGATCCACTAAACTTTGTGAAGTCCGGGAGCCGATATTTGGGTGGTAGCGGGATCAATTCGTACTCGTTAGGGTACGGCTTGGTGTAGCCGAACGTCTTCCTTTTCGGCATCATGCCGAACTGATCTTTAAAATTGTACAAATCTGATCCGCGGTGATGGCTGAAGGTGTCGAACCCTGAAGATTCGCCGGGGTGGCATACTTAGCCAGCCATGCTTGCTTTTCCGGTTCTGAGCCAACTGCAGGAGCTGGGCTCTGGAGGTTCGTCGGAGTGGCGTACTTAGCTAGCCACGTTTGCTTCTCAAGATCTGCTCCCGACGTTCCTCCTGCTGTTCCAGAGGCCCTCGCTGTCGCAGCTCGGTTCGAGAGTGCCCAAGTACGCCGTCACGTACGTATGCGCACGCGTATCCGTGCGGGATCTCCTTGGGTGCCTCGGGTAGGAATTGGTAGTCACTAGGATCACCACCAATCTTGTAGACGACGTATGCCGATGAGTTCGGCACTTCTGGTGCTGCCCATGCGAACGACAGCGGAGGATGGGACTGGAGTGGCATCTCTCCTTTGTAAGTCCCCAGAGCTGGTCCCGACGGAGAATACCGGTGGCTCATGATTTCCTGGATCACGCGCAGAGCGACACGCTCCAAAGTGTTCACCAGGCTCTCAGAATGGCGGTGCAGCGAATGAGCCACCATGTAGTTGATCTCCTGACGCATCGACCTTGTGCGTTCTTCTGACGGGGCGGACAGGTCCACTCCATCGAGCGCGCCTTCAGGTGAGAACCCCTTCCACCTGACGCCATGGGAGCGGGTTCTGTGGAAAGAGCCGATGAGTTCGGCTTCGAGGACTGCCTTGATCTCGTCATGCTTTTTCTTGAGCTCGTCAGGCACATCCTCGTACTTGACCGGAGTGCTTTCCGCCATCTCGGAGGTAGATGGCGATGCGGTGGATGTCGAAGATGGTCCCACCGGGCATGCCGAGAATGTGTTGCGGTCGAGAAACCCACCGGCGGGCAGCGACCGGCAACACCGTAGAGCCGGGAACAACTAGGGCTGCGGCTGGCCCCGGTCCCTCGGAGCGACGGCCCGCAAAGCCTTCTCGGTCACACGTCCGATGCTTGTCGCAAGGGCGTGCCACCTGACCTATACCTGGTCGGGAAGGTGTTGGATGATGCCTCGCTTAGTTTCTTGCAGGGCATACACGTAAACGTTAAATACGAGCCTCGATCGGCTCTCGGAGTTATCCTGTGAATCGGCTCAAAGAGCCGATCCACCCATGATTCGTACAAGGTGTCCGAATATATGGTGGTCTCGCTTGATCAAGATAAAGCTAATGCGATCTACGACGATTTAGGGTTTTCACCGCATAATCGGATCATCCTACTCACGATTGGGCCTCGCGCTCGCGCACGGTGATCGTAAGCCGATCCTAGACAGGGCCTAAAAACCAACACGAGGTTGATCCCCGGAACATCCTGTCTAGGGCTAGCAAACTACACCCTACACGCCGCTGGATCCTCCAACCCTTTGTAAGGCCTAACTATTGCGGATGTTAAACTAATCCTTGAAGAACAAGGAGCAACCGTAACGGATCGGATCTACTAAACTATGATCAAGCGGGGTGCCACCCCTACACCTAAGATAGGTGTAAGGGCGGCTAGATGTATAAGGGTTGCACTACGACAGCATATGATACGAAGAACAATGCTAACCCTAACACATCTAAGATAACTACGTTGCTCGCCATCAAAAAGGCTTCAAGCACGAGCAACGCATGAACAACGTGGGTAGGCTTGTGCTGCCTAGATCGCAAGATGCGATCTAGGCAGCATGGTGCTTACCGGAGAAACCCTCGAGACGAAGGAGTTGGTGATGCGCCGAGATTTGTTTGTGTTGAACGTTGGTTGTTGTTTATTTCATAAACCCTAGATACATATTTATAGTCCAAGGGACTTTCTAATTCGGGCGTGCACCTAACCGTGCACCGGTAAAACTCTAACTCCTAACCGACACGTAATCTAATATATTACAGATATAAGGGCAAACTAGCCCAAACTTTGCATGTAAGGCCGATTCACGTATTTCTTCTATATATATCTTCAAGTCCATCTTGATCGCGGCCCACCTCTGATCCGGTCAAATTCTGGTGATAACAGGTGGACCCTACTTGTTAAATGGGCTGGCCCGATAATAGGAAAGTGGGCCCCCATATCTAGTGGGCCAGCCCTTTTGCCTGTTGACCGGTCAAACGAGTGCATTCGGCCCGGCCCACATGCTTAGTGGGCCGGCCCATTTAAATTTTGACCAGTCAACCTTAGAGGTTAGGCCCGGCCCACGTAACTAATGGACCAGCCCAGCTATATAGTTGACCGGTCAAACTAAGTCAGCTGGTCCGGCCCGCAAACTAAATGGGCCGGCCCGCTTAAGGCGTGGCAGGTCTCGTGTGGGCCTACCATCTACCACAGGGTTTCAGTCAGTTAACGCCGTTAACTGCCAGTTAACGTCGTCTGCCACGTGTCAGTTTGCATGACGTCAACAGTCAACGGGCTCCCAAAAACACTTCTGCAACGGTCCGATTTTCCGTGGCCGAAAGGCGCCTGATCGCGACGAACCAAAAAAAACATGGTAGGACTTTGCCTGACGCAGTTTCGACCACAGAACCCATATCGTCGGGTTAGGCCCATAGGCGACGAAAAATGGGCCTTAGTGGACGATTTTGGGACGTTGTGTATTTGAACTTTTCTTGTAGTGAAGGCGTCCTCTCCCTCCGTCCATAAATAGATGCCAAAAATTTATTTAAATTCGGATGTATCTATACACTAAATTATGTCTAGATACATTCAAATTTAGATAAATTTTTGGCATCTATTTATGGACAGAGGTAGTACTGTATTTTGGTGTGGCTGTAACCACTATATTTCGGCGTACAATTTCCTAGTTGTGCTATAATTTTAGCATGCATGAACATGTTATAAAAGTGAAGGGATCCCAAAAGTGAAAGCATGTACCTGCCTCTCGAATTAAATACATATCAATATTCCCAATCAAGTTGGGATAGAATTCAAATCATACATCGAGAAAGTGGAGAAGCTTTTTTTGAGACGGAGGTAGTAGTTGGGATATAATTCAAATCATACATCGAACAAATTTATCATAATTTATCCCAATTTGCGGCGTCGAACACGGCCGCGCAGTGATGGGCTAGATCTACGGCTTCGCAACCACTCTTGGCACCGGCGCCGTCTTGGTGTACTTCATTAGCGACGGATATGAGGAGGGCGATATGTCGCAGCGATGTTGTAGGCGATGGCTTCAATTTTCTTGGCATCGATGACCACTGTCGGCACAACCGCCGTCTTGGTGTTCTTCATCAGCAACGGATCTGAGGAGGGCAACGAAAGTGAGACATCGGCAGGCTCCGACATTGAAGGCTGGATCTGAGGAGGGCGATACGTCGTAGTGATGTTGTAGGTGATGGCTTCAATGTTCTTGGCATCGATGACCACTGTCGGCATGGCCGCCGTCTTGGTGTTCTTCATCAGCGACGGATCTGAGGAGGGCTGGATCGGCGGATTCGTAGCGCGGTTGTAGACGATGGCTTCAATGTTCTTGGCATCGATGACCACTGTCGGCACGGCCGCCGTCTTGGTGTTCTTCATCATCAACAGATCTGAGAAGAGAAACGAAAGTGAGGCAGAGAGAGACATTTCAACTATTTCTGAGGGTTAGATCCTCACCGGCACTCTTAGATGCACACCGCCGCACGGTTAGATCCGCGCCGCTGCACACATGGTTAGATCCGCGCCGCCGCGACCGCCGGAGTAAGAGAGGAAATAGGAGAGAGGAAGATGCGACTGGAATATGCGACTGCCAGGGTTGGTAGGTATGTGCTCTGCTCTTCTCTCCGTATGCGTCCATCGTGGTAGAGAGAGATATACAGGTCGTCCGATCATAAATGATTGGACGGTGCAAGCGTACGTTGAGCTTTCAACCAACCAAGATCCGTGTGACATACATCTCGACCGATCAGAGATCAGCCAGTGAGTACAAGTGAGGATAACTAAGTAGAACTAAGAGGGGGAAAAGTGAGGAAATGTTTATCGGAAGGGCAAAACTGAGTAGGACTGAGTAAAACAAGTGGGCCCGGAGGGGGAAAACTGAGTAACACTAAGTAAAACATGGGCACCCAAATAATAAAGGGAGTAAGGGAAATTGAAGCTTTTGACATAAAAAATGTAAAATTGTGTTATTTGAACAGTATAGTACATTTTGGTCGACGTGATATTGTTTGCAAATCAAAGATACACAAGTGTGATGAATTTGGACTCATTTGGACAAAATTTGTAAGCATAGTGGGTATTTGGGAGGTGTGTTGAGTAGAAAGCCCTGCATCTTCATAGCTAGTAGCTCATGGACTAGGAAGTGGTTTTGAAGCTTTTGGCATATCTCTATATTTCCTTTTCCATTATTATTTCTCTAGGTTGTAGGTAACATAACAAGACTCCATGGGAAGGTTCCACCATGTTTTGAATTATTTTGAATTATTTTGAATTAAACCCTAAAACCCTAAACCTTAGAGAAAATGATAAATGTGGCTTAACACATACATTCAAGGGATCCCTACATTCAAATTGTTCAATACAAAGGGATCCCCAATACAAATTGCTCATACAAATTCAAATTGTTCAATACAAAGGGATCCCCAATACAAATTATTCATACAAATTCAAATTAGTTGTTCAGAATAAAATCTTTCTCTTGCTCCTGGTGTGACTCGCTGGGGCCACCAACTTACTCCGGGTAACCCTACCCGGGATATTACCGGTGTCTACCTTCCTTTTGCCCTCTTTCTTGTTCTTCTTCTTCTGCGAAGATTGTACCTTTTCTTCTGCATTTGCTCTTCCAAGTTATCACTCATCCGGCCAATCATAAAATCAAGGTAATCTCTGTCCATCTGTTCCTTCTGCTCTCGATCCATCGGTTCAATCTCCTCGTCTTGAATTGCTGCTTCAATCTCCTCATGTTGAATTGCTGCTTCAATCTCCATCGGTTGAATTGCTGCTTCAATCTCCTCATGTTGAATTGCTGCTTCAATCTCCTCATGTTGAATTGCTGCTTCATTCTCCTCATGTTGAATGATGCTTCAATATCCTCATGATGAATTGCTGCTTCATTCTCCTCTGCATTTGCTGCTCCCGCCTGATCTTCCATTCCAAAAGCTGGGTCAACTGGATTTTTACAAAGCCTAGCAATGTGTCCAGGGATTCCACGACATTCGCACTTTCGTTTTCGAATCGGTGCACCACCCTCTGCACTAGCTCTGATCCTACTCTTCCTCGGCCTACCTGCCGGTCTAGTCAAAGCTGGAGAGTACAGTTTGAAGCCTAGATCGACTTTCATCCATTGGTCTTTTCCCAACAATGTAGGAACATTCATAGCATATGCAACCCTAAATTTGGCAACACAGAAATACTCTGACACATACTGATCAACTTCACCTTCTTCACCCCCTATAACACTCATGAAAAACAATGCGTGTATGCAGGGTATCCCACGGATCTGCCATCCCCTAAAATGGCATGTCCTATCAACCAAAATCACTGGATACCTCCACTGCATGTTTTTACTGTCGGTGTAGGTTACCTCAGCCTCCATTCCTTTTCTGACGCATTGCATCTTCAATTGTTTTGCCCTGGCATGCAAAGACTTAATCAAAGATGGGAGCATGAGATGGCCAGCATATTTTGTGGATGCAATTCTTTGTCGCAGATCGATCTTTATCATGATCATCTACCTAATCTTATCAAATATTTGCCACATCATAAGCCCTTTCAATGACTTGACCTTTGAATTGAAACTCTCCGCAAGGTTACTTATTAAATAGTCTATCTTGCAAATTTCATTGAATTGGCTTCTTGACCACACCCTACCATGATGTTCATCCAAGTACTCCTTCACCCCAGGTTTTTGTTTATACAACATATCCAAATGAAACAGATGCTTCCTAGTGCTGCATGTGTATGAAGCTAGCCATAGGTTGTCAATAAAAACTTTACCCTTGGATTTCTTTTTAAAATTTTGTACCAAGTGTCCCATACATTCCCTATGCTCCACTCCAGGGAATACTGCTTCTACTGCACTCTCCAAACCTTTGCAAGCGTCTGTGTGGATAGCAAGTCATGGTGGATGACCTATAAGGTCGCGCAAATTCTGCAGAAACCAAGTCCAACTTCCCTCTGACTCAACCTCCAAAACTCCATAAGCAACAAGGAACATCAATTGTGTCCATCAACTGCAGTAGCAGCAACTAGTTGTCCTTTAAACCTGCCATGAAGAGCTGTTGCATCCACGGCCAAATAAGGCTTGCAACCGTCCAGAAAGCCTTTCCAGCAAGCTTCGAAACAAACAAAAGCCCTTCTAAAACATTCCTTATGCATTATCCTCCCGCTTTTCAATTTGTAGGGAACTGTATGCTTGTCTATCGCTACAACACTGCCTGGACTAGCCATCTCCACTTCAGCTTTGAAATTGTAAAGCAACTGAAAGCTTTCATTCCATGGACCATTGATCCCGTCAAGAGCCATTTCCTTTGCATGGAACATCCTCATGTAAGGTATATGTATATGATACTTCTCTTTTATCTTTTTTTGGAGCGCTGTTGGACCAAGTGAAGGAGTTTCTCTCAGCCAATCTAGGATTGCATCTGCCAACCACCTAGTCTTCGCTAGCTTTGATTTCTCCTCTGGCGCTCCCCCTCGAGGTGGACAACTATGGACGATCGGGTTCTTCTTTATCTGAAACATAATGATAAGAGATGTCAGTAACAGTTAACAAATTTTACACCGTGATCTAAAATACACAACTAGTTGGCGTAGTACCTGAACCAGGGTGCTTCTGAGCATTGTGGATGAATGCAGCCTCCTGATGTCTACGCACGCTTCTTTTCATGTAGACAGTGTTGGGCCTCCAAGAGCAGAGGTTTGTAGAAAAACAGCAAGTTTCCCTTAAGTGAATCACCCAAGGTTTATCGAACTCAGGGAGGTAGAGGTCAAAGATATCCCTCTCAAGCAACCCTGCAATTATGATACAAGAAGTCTCTTGTGTCCCCAACACACCTAATACACTTGTCAAATGTATAGGTGCACTAGTTCGGCGAAGAGATAGTGAAATACAAGTAATATGGATGATTGTAAGTAGTAATTGCAATCTGAAATAAAGATGGCAGCAAGCGAACATGTAGCGGAACTTGTTGGAAACGGTGTTTCAATGCTTAGAAACAAGGCCTAGGGATCATACTTTCACTAGTGGACACTCTCAACAATGATCACATAACAATTAGATAACTTCTCTTCACTTGTGCTACTCTGAATTACTCTCCTATTGGAATCACTAATCATGTAGTGGCTACAAAAGCTCCGCTCAAAGTTCATCAAGTACTTGACAAACACCACTCATAGCGATATCCTCATCAAATCATAATCCAAGACAATACCGTTGCAATTTAGACCGAGTACTAACATAGCATACACACTGTCAACAATAGCTATGAAAGGGGGAATCGATCACATCAATACTATCATAGTAATAGTTAACTTCATAATCTACAAGAGATTACAATCATAACCTACGCCAAGTGCTACATGATGCACACACTGTCAACTTTACATCATGGAGGAGGAATAGAATACTTCAATAACATCACTAGAGTAGCACATAGATTAATAGTGATACAAAGCTCATGATCACAAGATCACACCATGGGAGAGAGAGATGAACCACATAGCTATCGGTAGAGCCCTCAGCCTCGGGGGAGAACTATTCCCTCCTCATCATGGGAGAAAGCAACGGCGATGAAGATGGCGATGGAGTCGATGGAGATGGATCCCGGGGGCACTTCCCCGTGCCGGCGGCGTGCCGGAACAGAGACTTCTGTCCCCCGAACTTGGCTTCGCGATGGCGGCGGCTACGGAACTCTTCGTGGAATATCGTCGATTCTTTTAGGGTTTTCACTTCTGGGAGAATATATAGGCGAAGGGGCGATGTCGGTGGAGTCCCGAGGTGGGGTCCCCACCTGGCGGCGTGGCTGGGGGGTGGCCCGCGCCCCCCTAGGGTGTGGGCACCTCGTGGCCCCCCTTCGTCTCTCCTTCGGACTCCGTGAAGCCCCTGGAAAAATAAGAACGTGGCCTTTTGTTTCGTCCAATTCCGAGAATATTTCCTGTGTAGGATTTCTGAAACCAAAAACAACAGAAAACAGGAACTGGCGCTTCGGCATCTTGTTAATAGGTTAGTGCCGGAAAATGCATCAAAATGATATAAAGTATAGATAAAACATGTAGGTATTGCCCTAAACTTAGCATGGAACATAAGAAATTATAGATACGTTTGAGACGTATCACCTCCACCTACACCTCTTGTATGGGCATTTAACTGTCAACCTACCTGGCTCACTTTTAATAACCTCATAATCATTCTTGGAGAGAATGCAATATTTAGTAAGTGCATTACGACAGTCCAACATCGTTTGAAATACGGTGCCTTCTGCAAGCTGAGGAGCCGCCGTGTTCCACTCAATTGTTGGCAAGTCATCACCTTCGTAATCGGCTAAAACGAGGCTGTCATTGTTCTCAGCCTTCTCTTCATCATCAGTGTCATCAAATCTGGCACCTTGTGCAATATCTTCCATGTATTGATCCTCCATTGCCTGCTTACTGCATCGATCTACCAATTCAGGAAACATCAACTCATCCTCATCATCTTGAGGACACTGATCCTCAATATCTGCATCGTCCTCCACATCCATCAAAGGAATGATCTAGCTACCACTAGCACTAGGGACAGATGGTGCTGTTGTGGACCTACAAGGAGCGCGGCGGCGCACACTATTAGTGGAGGGAGCAGCAGTAGAAAGACATGATGCCTGACCATCTGGTGATGCCCTAACACCAGATGATGCCTGATACGTCTCAAACGTATCTATAATTTCTTATGTTCCATGCTACTTTTATGATGATACTCACATGTTTTATACACACTTTATGTCATTATTATGCATTTTCCGGCACTAACCTATTGACGAGATACCGAAGAGTCAGTTGTTGTTTTCTGCTGTTTTTGGTTTCAGAAATCCTACAAAGGAAATATTCTCGGAATTGGACGAAATCAACGCCCAGGGTTTTATTTTTCCACGGAGCTTCCAGAAGACCGAAGGGGTTACGAAGTGGGGCGACGGGGCACCGCCACCATAGGGCCGCGCGGCCTGGGTGGGGCCCCCGCCGCCCTATGGTGTGGGGCCCTCGTGCCTCCACCGACGCTGCCCTTCCGCCTACTTATAGCCTTCGTCGCGAAAACCCCTGTACCGAGAGCCACGATACGGAAAACCTTCCAGAGACGTCGCCGTCGCCAATCCCATCACGGGGGATTCAGGAGATCTCCTCCGGCACCCTGCCGGAGAGGGGAATCATCTCCCGGAGGACTCTTCATCGCCATGATCGCCTCCGGATTGATGTGTGAGTAGTTCACCCTTGGACTATGGATCCATAGCAGTAGCTAGATGGTTGTCTTCTCCTCATTGTGCTATCATGTTAGATCTTGTGAGCTGCCTATCATGATCAAGATCATCTATTTGTAATGCTACATGTTGTGTTTGTTGGGATCGGATGAATATGGAATACTATGTCAAGTTGATTATCAATCTATCATATATGTTGTTTATGTTCTTGCATGCTCTCCGTTGCTAGTAGAGGCTCTGGCCAAGTTGATACTTGTGACTCCAAGAGGGAGTATTTATGCTCGATAGTGGGTTCATGCCTCCATTGAATCCGGGACGGTGACAAAAAGTTCTAAGGTTGTGGATGTGCTGTTGCCACTAGGGATAAAACATCAATGCTTTGTCTAAGGATATTTGTGTTGATTACATTACGCACCATACTTAATGCAATTGTCTGTTGTTTGCAACTTAATACTGGAACGGGTTCGGACGATAACCTGAAGGTGGACTTTTTAGGCATAGATGCATGCTGGATAGCGGTCTATGTACTTTGTCGTAATGCCCTGATAAAATCTCATAGTAGTCATCGTGATATGTATGTGCATTATTATGCCTCTCTATTTGTCAATTGCCCAACTGTAATTTGTTCACCCAACATGCCATTTATCTTATCGGAGATACACCACTAGTGAACTGTGGACCCCGTTCCATTCTTTACATCTGAAATACAATCTACTGCAAACTCTGTTCTTTACTGTTCTTCGCAAGCAAACATCATCTTCCACACTATACATTTAATCCTTTGTTTACAGCAAGCCGGTGAGATTGACAACCTCACTGTTACGTTGGGGCAAAGTACTTTGATTGTGTTGTGCAGGTTCCACGTTGGCGCCGGAATCCCTGGTGTTGCGCCGCACTACACTCCGCCACCAACAACCTTCACGTGTTCCTTGACTCCTACTGGTTCGACAACCTTGGTTTCTTACTGAGGGAAAACTTGCTGCTGTACGCATCACACCTTCCTCTTGGGGTTCCCAACGGACATGTGTCTTACACGCCATCAAGCACTTTTTCTGGCGCCGTTGCCGGGGAGATCAAGACACGCTGCAAGGGGAGTCTCCCACACCCAATCTCTTTACTTTGTTTTTGCCTTGCTTTACTTTACTTATTTACTGCTTGGTTTGCTTTCTATATCAAAAACACGAAAAAATTAGTTACTAGTTTTACTTTATTTACTGTCTTGTTTGCGTTCTCTATATTAAAAACACAAAAAAAAATAGTTACTTGCATTTACTTTATTTAGTTTGCTTTATTTACTACTGCTAAAAATGAGTAATCCTGAAGTTGAAGTTCGTTCGTTTAAGCAGCAAGGGGGAGAAAGTTTTAAAGATGCTTGGTATAGAATTAGTGATGCTCATCATAGGTGCATTAAGAAACACTCCACTATTATACTACTTAGGAACTTTTATGTTGGTATCCCTAGTTGGAATAGGTATGTTCTTGATACTCTTGCGGGAGGTAATTTCCTAGGCACTCCTGCTTTAGAAGCTAGTTGCATCATCGAGAGTCTAGTTGGAATACCACCTGTTAATGAAGCTAAAATTGAAATCTCTCTTGAAGATGTCATGAAAAAGTTGGAAGCCATAGAGAAAAATCTTCCAAGTGTTGATACTAAATTGGGAATATTACTTAATAACACTGATAAACTTGATAAAACTCTAAGTGGAATCAATTTGAGAATTTCCGTTTTAGAAACTTGTGCTACTCATGATAATCGAACCCATAGGATTAGTGAACTTGAAGAAGCTATGGGAACCTTGGGTTCAACTTTTTCTTCTCTTAAGTTTAAGGAGAAAGCCTATGTGGGTAAGGAGCAAAAGTTCATGTATGTCTCTAAAGTGCCTAAGCCAAAAAATTATTATAGGCCTAAAATTGGCAAAGCCCTTAGTACCACTATCAATAATGGAACATCTAAGATACCTAATGTGACAAATTGTGAAAATTATGACGTTGATGTTTCATCTCTTGATAATACTTGATTCATACTTTCTGCGCCTAGCTGAAAGGCGTTAAAAAAAAGCGCTTATGGGAGACAACCCATTATTTTACTTCTGCACTTTTGTTTTATATTTGAGTCTTGGAAGTTGTTACTACTGTAGCAACCTCTCCTTATATTTATTTTATTGCATTGTTGTGCTAAGTAAAGTCTTTGATAGTAAAGTCAATACTAGATTTGGATTACTGCACAGAAATATATTTCTTACTGTCACGAAATTGAGCAGCCCCTTCTGTAAGTAACTCAGAAAAATCTGCCAATTTACGTGTGTGATCCTCAGATATGTACGCAACTTTCATTCAATTTGAGCATTTTCATCTGAGCAAGTTAAGTGCCCCAGAAAAAGACGTCTTTACGGACTGTTCTGTTTTGATTCTGGCTTTTATTTCGCATTGCCTGTTTTGCTATGTTTGATGGATTTCTTTGTTCCATTAACTTTCAGTAGCTTTGTGCAATGTCCAGAAGTGTTAAGAATGATTATGTTACCTCTGAATATATGAATTTTCGATTATGCACTAACCCTCTAATGAGTTTGTTTTGAGTTTGGTGTGGAGGAAGTTTTCAAGGGTCAAGAGAGGAGGATGATACAATATGATCAAGAAGAGTGAAAAGTCTAAGCTTGGGGATGCCCCCGTGGTTCATCCCTGCATAATTTAAGAAGACTCAAGCATCTAAGCTTGGGGATGCCCAAGGCATCCCTTCTTCATCGACAACTTATCAGGTCACCTCTAGTGAAACTATATTTTTATTCCGTCACATCTTATGTGCTTTACTTGGAGCGTCTATTTGTTTTTGTTTTTTTTTGTTTGAATAAAATCGGATCCTAGCATTCCTTGTTTGGGAGAGATACACGCTCCGCTGTTGCATATGAACACATGTGTTCTTAGCTTTACTTTTAATGTTCATGGCGAAGGTTGAAACTGCTTCGTTCATTTTTATATGGTTGGAAACAGAAAATGCCTCATGTGGTAATTGGTATAATGTCTTGAATAGTTTGATACTTGGCAATTTTTGTGCTCATATAGATCATGTTTAAGCTCTTGCATCATGTACTTGTTGATGACCCACAAGTATAGGGGGTGTATCGTAGTACTTTCGATAAATAAGAGTGTCGAACCCAACGAGGAGCAGAAGGTGTTGACAAGCAGTTTCGATGAAGGATTCACCGTAAATGCTCACGGACAAGTATTCGGGGGATTTTGATGTAACGGATGAATAAAGTACAAGTAAGTAAAATGCGAGAGAAATAATTGCAGCGAGTGGCCCAATCCTTTTTAGCACAAAGGACAAGCCGGTTTGTTTACTTATAATGACCAAACGTTCTTGAGGACACACGGGATTTTAGTCTAGTGCTTTCGCTACATACGACTCGATTAATCTTCATTGTTTTGATAAGTGTTGTGTGGGTGAACCTATGCTAATGTACCGCCCTTCCTAGGACTAATACATACTTGTGATTATACCCCTTGCAAGCATCCGCAACTACAAGAAAGTAATTAAGATAAATCTAACCACATGACCTTAAACTTTGAGATCCTGCGATCCCTCCTGCATCGATATACCAACGGGGGTTTAGGTTTCTGTCACTCCGGCAACCCCGCAATTGGCAAACGAGTACAAGATGCATTCCCCTAGGCCCATAAATGGTGAAGTATCGTGTAGTAGACGTTCACACGACACCACTAGAAGAATGACACCACAACTTAAATATCATAACATTGAATATTACTCAACCATAATTCACTACTAACATTTAGACTTCACCCATGTCCTCAAGAACTAAACGAACTACTCACGAGACATCATATGGAACATGATCAGAGGTGATATGATGATGAATAACAATCTGAACATAAACCTTGGTTCAATGGTTTCACTCAATAGCATCAATAACAAGTAGAAATCAATATCGGGAGAGTTTCCCCTATCAAACAATCAAGATCAAACCCAAATTGCTATGGCGGTGACGATGTCCAGCGGTGGAGATGGCGGTGATGATGATGAAGATGATGGTGATGGTGATGGAGATGATGTCCAGCTCGATGGCGGTGACGATGGCGTCGATTTCCCCCTCCGGGAGGGAATTTCCCCGGCGGATTCCTGCCCGCCGGAGAGCTCTTTTCTCTCTGGTGTTCTCCGCCCCGCAGAGGCGGCTGTGACTCTTCGCGAGGTACCCTCTGGAGTTTAGGTTTTCGGGACGAAGGGTTTCGCGAAGAAAAGGAGGCGAAAGGGGCTGTGGGGCCCCCACACCACAAGGTGGCGCGGCCGGAGCCATGGGCCGCGCCGGCCGTGGTCTGGCCCCACCTTGGGTCCTCTCGGCTCCCCTTCCGGCCTTCTCCGTCATCCGGAAAAATAGGATTTTTGGTGAAATTTCCTTCCACGAGTTGATCTTCCGAAATATTGCATCCTGACGGTGCTTTTTCCAGCAGAATCCTGGCTCCGGTGCGCGATCTCCAAATAATCATGAAACATGCAAAATAGATGAAATAACATAAGTATTGTGTCCCAATATGAAATATATCAATGAATAACAGCAAATTATGATATAAAATAGTGATGCAAATTGGACGTATCACTTGTACCCATTAATGAAGAACTACATAGAGCTTATTAAAATTTGGTTTGCATGATTGGTCTCTCTAGAGTCTAGATATTTTCTAGTTAAGGTGTTTGAACAACAAGGAGACAATGTAGAGTCTTATAATGCTTGCAATATGTTCTTATGTAAGTTTTGTTGTACCGTTTTATACTTGAGTTTTCTTCAAACAACCTTGCTAGCCTAAGCCTTGTATTGAGAGGAATTATTCTCGTGCATCCAAATCCTTGAGCCAAAAACTATGCCATTTGTGTCCACCATACCTACCTACTACATGGTATTTCTCTGTCATTCCAAAGTAAATTACTTGAGTGCTACCTTTAAAACTCTATTCCTTGTCTTTGCAATATATAGCTCATGGGAAAATAGCCTTAAAAACTATTGTGGTAAAGAATATGTAGCTTATGTGTCTTATTTCTTATAAGTTGCTTGTTGAGCGGTAACCATGTTTCTGGGGACGCCACCAACTATTACACCTTTGTTGAATATCATGTGAGTTGCTATGCATGTTCGTCTTATCTGAAGTAAGGGTGATTTATCATGATCAAATGGTTTGAGTATGCATATTGTTAGAGAAGAACATTGGGCCGCTAACTAAAGCCATGATCCATGGTGGAAGTTTCAGTATGGACAATCAATCCTCAATCTCTTATGAGAATATTATCTGTTGTTGAATGCTTATGCATTAAAGAGGAGTCCATTACCTGTTGTCTATGTTGTCCCGGTATGGATGTCTAAGTTGAGAATAATTAAAAAGCGAGAAATCCAATGCGAACTTTCTCCTTAGACCTTTGTACAGGCGGCATAGAGGTACCCCTTTGTGACACTTGGTTGAAACATATGTTATGCAATGATAATCCATGTAAATCCAAGCTAATTAGGACAAGGTGCGGGCACTATTGGTAATCTATGCATGAGGCTTGCAACTTATAGGATGTCTTATACATAACACATATGATTTATTACTACCGTTGACAAAATTGTTTCTATGTTTTCAAAATGAAAAGCTTTAGCACAAAAATAGTAATCCATGCTTCCCTCTGCGATTGTCTGTTGTTTGCACCATACTTAATGCAATTGTCTGTTGTTTGCAACTTAATACTGGAAGGGGTTCGGACGATAACCTGAAGGTGGACTTTTTAGGCATAGATGCATGCTGGATAGCGGTCTATGTACTTTGTCGTAATGCCCTGATTAAATCTCATAGTAGTCATCGTGATATGTATGTGCATTGTTATGCCCTCTCTATTTGTCAATTGCCCAACTGTAATTTGTTCACCCAACATGCCATTTATCTTATCGGAGAGACACCACTAGTGAACTGTGGACCCCGGTCCATTCTTTACATCTGAAATACAATCTATCGCAAACTCGTTCTTTCTTGTTCTTCGCAAGCAAACATCATCTTCCACACTATACATTTAATCCTTTGTTTACAGGCAAGCCGGTGAGATTGACAACCTCACCGTTACGTTGGGGCAAAGTACTTTGATTGTGTTGTGCAGGTTCCACGTTGGCGCCGGAATCCCTGGTGTTGCGCCGCACTACACTCCGCCACCTACAACCTTCACGTGTTCCTTGACTCCTACTGGTTCGATAACCTTGGTTTCTTACTAAGGAAAACTTGCTGTTGTACGCATCACACCTTCCTCTTGGGGTTCCCAACGGACGTGTGTCTTACACGCCATCAATGCCCGGGCCCTGTCCACATGGATACGAATTTACCAACACAGCAAGAAGCATTCAAAGCAAAAAGAAGTTGCAGATCCTCGTCGAAAGTTAGTGGAACATTTCTCCCCTCCGTGTTGTCGAAATATTCAAAATCAACTGAATCGCGAGGGCCCCAGATTTGGTATAAACGGCAGATGTTTTCTTTCAAATTCCTGAGCGAGATGGTGGTTGTAACCACCGCTGCGATGTTAAATCCGCTCATATTGCCTACAGAACCACGCATAAAGCTAGAATCCAGCCTAACCACCAGTCGAAAAGCCTGCGCTGGATCAATCCTATTCGAAAAGCAACGCAGTTAGTTGAGCAACAATGATTCACGCTCAAAAACTGCCTACTGTTAATTCACATAGGCAGACGATGCTTACCCAGATGGAATCCATGCGTTAGATCCCTCTGATTCCCAATCTTCTCCGCGGTTAAGGGGCTCAATCGGCACATCAGACGACACGACAAACTCTCGCGCGTAAGGGGTAGATCTAGTGGAGGCGGAGCCCTCTCCGCCTCCCGGGGGTGGTGGCGGGGGCGGCTCGGTGGCGGACGACGCCATAAGGTAGGAGGCATGACGGCGTGGCGGCGGAGGGGCGGAGGGGAAAGCCCTTTTTTTTAGGGAAAGCTTTGTGTGAGCTCTTTGGGTCAACAGTCAACACCATTCAAAAGCAACGGTCAATTCACAACCACCGCGGCTCCCTAACCGTCACCGTTAACGGCAAAGCCTCTGACCATACGGCAACCTTCCCGTTCGAGCGTCTGCGAGGGGTTTCAAACTAGAGGGAGGGGAAAACTGAGGAAAAGTTAAGCGGATGGGGATAACTGAGTACAACTAACGAACCAGGGCACGAAAATAGAAGTCCCTAAATATAATGGGTTGAAAGATAGATATTAGTACTACGATTGATCAACTAATTATTGTACTATTACTTGCGTTTAGGATATGGTTTTAGGGTTTACTTGTGATCACCATGTGATACACAATTAGGTTGGGATATGGCCTATCAACGCCCACGATGGCTCCTACAAAAGAGATGAACAGAAGATCAGAAGTGGACCTAAACAGAAATACAACATAATTTAACAAATTTGGGAATAGAGATTGAGAACACCTACACTAGTACCGCATAGGGCATCTATCAAGGGAAAACCGAACAAAAAATAGCAGCAAAGAAACATGGCAGAGGAGGGACGCCGCACCTGTTGACGATCGACGAATGATCGATCAGAATCGGCCCAAGAATCGGGAGAAGGGCAACGAAAAGAGCCAGCGAGCCAGCTACATGAGACGAACTAACGCGTCGATTCGTGTCGGGCGTCGCTTTGTGTTCGTCAAACTCAAGTCACGATGCCTAATCAATGCCTACTGCCTAGCCTCAATCGATATAACTCGCTCTGATCAATTCGCGAGGCCGTGATAGGAAGCCTGGGAGGCTGGCCCTTTTGGCCTTTTATTCCTTTTACACGTCCATGACAGAATCCAGTGAAGCCAATTTGGTTTTTTAGCTGAATAGATATAGGCCCATACCAAATTCCGGGGCCCCAAAAAAATTGGGCCCTATGCAGATGAATCAGGGCAAAACATGTGAAGAGAATTTTTAATGAAAGTTGATTAATTGGGGCTGGGAACCCCGTTGCCAGCTCTTATTGCAAAATTATAGGATAAGTGGATGAAGCCACTAGTCCATTAGTGGAGGCTGCCTAACAAGACTGAAAGATAAAACACCACATACTTCCTCATGAGCTATAAAACATTGACACAAATAAGAAGTAATAAATTTTGAATTGTTTAAAGGTAGCACATGAAGTATTTACTTGGAGTGGCAGAAAATACCATGCAGTAGGTAGATATGGTGGACACAAATGACATAGGTTTGGGCTAAGGTTTGGATGCACGAGAAGTATTCCCTCTCAGTACAGGTCTTTGGCTAGCAAGGTTAAATAGCAAGCATAAGAGTTGAGGGAAACAAACAAATATACATGTGATAGAAACAATCATGCATCTTACTTGTAAGCACAAACAGTTTTAACTTCAAAATACCAAGCTAAGGACTGATAAGAAAGATAATAACATCTTCTACATGTATTTCCTCTATTCTTCTTGAACTCAAAGTGTTGTTACTATTGACCATTGCTAAGTTTGCCAAAACCAAATAGATTTACTCAATGCTCCCAAAGTGGTACCAAAACTAAAATCAAGATCAATCATATAGTAGAAATTGCAAACTAAAATAAGGTGTGCAATATGTAAATGATAAGACTTCTCATTAATATTCCATAACGATAACTCACACCAAGGGATACATAGACAAACTAAAGGAGAGATACTTCCACACTGCAACCCATTTTATACGATAACTTCCCTACTCATGATATGACACTACTTGATAGTAAAAAGTAAAAGGTAGTGATGATGTGATACCGCGGCACTCCCCCAAGCTTGGAACAAACCAAGGGGATGCCAATACCGATGATGGATTACTCCTTTGGCGATGGTGGTGATGAATTCCTCATGCGCTTCTTACAGATCTCCTTCAGCTTCAGCTTCTCAGCTTGGCAAATCTGCACTAAGTCTCGAAGAGATTCATTGTTATCTGAAGTCGGCGATGGCGAACCCGTGACGGGCATCAAGTAATATCCCAGCATTCTACGGAGTCGGTAATTCTCCTCCCTGAGTATCTCCACTTCTCTTCTTAGAGCCCGGTATTGACCACAAAACTCATCGGTAGTCCGTAGAGCTTCTTCCAACACAGGGAAAGAGTCGAGGCCAAGAGCAGGGGTAAGGGTCCCTGCAAGTTATGAGAGAAAGAACGACGAGTATCAACAGATCCCACCAAGACTTGCTTACTCCCCACAGCTTGTTGCTCTTGTTTTGACGACACCCTTTTCACTTCTTCCTTCGAAGGCCCTTTGCCCTTGTTGTCGGAGGCCATGGTGCTCCTAGATTGAAAATAGATCCTAGCAGAAACAGCTCGAAACAAAACACGTCGAGAAAACGATATACGGACCTCCAGGGGTCCGGGGGATTATATAGCAAAAAATTTCACGACAAAAGGAAAGTACCAGATCGAACTAGAGTCGGAAAGGGGCGACGAGGCGGTGCCCTCATAGGTCGGCGCGGGCCCAGGCCAGGCCGCGCCGGCCTATGGTGGCACGCCCTCGTGCGTCTTTTCCACTCCGTTTCGATCTCGTAATTTTTCATATTTTCCAAAAACAGCAAAAATATTGTTCGGAAAGTAAATTGCGAACTTTTCATTACCAGTACTGTTACCTATTCAAAGTCGAGTTCTGGCGGACCGTCAATTTGTCCTTTGATGAAAGCCTCCGGTGTTTCCACTTGAATAATATCAACATCAACATTATAAGAATCACCTGAGATATAATGCTTGAGTCTTTGTCCATTCACCACTTGCGTAGCATTGCCTTGGAGAGAGCTAATTTTAATTGCTCCTGAACGATACACCTCCTCAACAACATATGGTCCTTCCCATTTCGAGAGTAATTTCCCCGCAAAGAGTCTGAGACGAGACCGATACAATAGGACTTTATCCCCAATATTAAACTCTCTTTTGATGATCCTTCTATCATGCCATTTCTTAACTTTCTCTTTAAAGAGTTTAGCATTTTCATAAGCTTCACTTCTCCATTCATCTAGAGAACTCAATTGCAACAACCTCTTATCACCGGCAAGTTTAGGATCTTTATTTAATTCTCTAACAGCCCAATAAGCTTTGTGTTCTAGTTCTAAAGGTAAATGACAAGATTTTCCGTAAACCATTTTATAAGGTGACATTCCCATGGGGTTTTTATAAGCAGTTCTATAAGCCCATAGTGCTTCTTTCAATTTACTAGCCCAATTCTTTCTAGATTTATTAACGGTCTTACCCAAAATAGATTTAATCTCCCTATTTGATAATTCTACTTGACCACTAGTTTGAGGGTGATAAGCGGAAGCAATTCTATGATTAATACCATACCTAGCAAGAGTTTTTCTAAAACCTCCATGAATAAAATGAGAACCTCCATCAGTCATAATATATCTAGGTACTCCAAATCTAGGAAAAATAATATCTAAAAGCATTTTTAAAGAGGTCTCACCGTCAGCACTTTTGTAGGTATGGCTTCCACCCATTTAGTAACATAATCAACGAGCAACAAGTATATGAGTGTTACCTTCCGAAGAGGGAAAAGGTCCCATGAAGTCAAATCCCCAACAATCAAACGGTTCAATAACAAGAGTATAATTCATAGGCATTTCATTGCGTCCGGAGATATTACCAACCCTTTGACATTCATCACAAGATAAAATAAACTTCCTTGCATCTTTGAAGAGAGTTGGCCAATAAAAACCTGATTGTAGAACCTTTGCGCGGTTCTATCTCCGGCGTGATGTACTCCATAAGCACTACCATGACATTTACTCAATATCTCCTGTTGTTCATATTCGGGAACACACCTTCGCAGAATACCATCCACTCCTTCTTTATATAAGTGTGGGTCATCCCGAAATAATGCCTCAAGTCATAAAAGAATTTCCTCCTCTGCTGAGCTGAAAAGGTTGGAGGCAAGTACTTGGAAACAATAAAGTTAGCATAATCAGCATACCAAGGACTGTCTCGGGAGCTCACCTTTATTACAGCCAATTGTTCATTTGGAAAACTATCATTAACAGGAACAGGATCATAAGCAATATTTTCCAATCTAGACAAATTATCAGCAACCGGATTATCAGCACCTTTCCTATCTACAATATGTAAATCAAATTCTTGCAAAAGAAGTACCCATCTAATAAGCCTTGGCTTAGCATCTTTCTTTGTCATAAGGTATCTAATTGCAGCATGATCAGTATGAATCGTAACTTTTGAATCAACAATATAAGATCTAAACTTCTCACAAGCAAAGACTACAGCCAATAATTCTTTTATAGTTGTAGCATAATTTCTTTGAGCAGCATCAAGAGTTTTACTAGCATAATGAATAACATTTAATTTTTTATCTACTCGTTGTCCAAGAACAGCGCCTACAGCAAAATCACTAGCATCACACATAATTTCAAAAGGCAAATTCCAATCAGGAGGTTCAACTACAGGAGCAGTTGTTAAGGCTTTCTTTAGAGTTTCAAAGCTTCCTTACAATCATCATCAAAAACAAAAGGTACATCTTTTTGAAGAAGATTAGTAAGAGGCTTTGAAATCTTGGAGAAATCTTTAATAAATCTCCTATAAAACCCAACATGACCAAGAACACTACGAATACCTTTAACATCCCTCGGATAGGGCATCTTCTCAATGGCTTCAACTTTAGCTCTATCAACTTCAATACCTCTCTCAGAAATTTTATGTCCCAATACAATTCCTTCATTAACCATAAAGTGGCATTTCTCCCAATTAAGAACAAGGTTAGTTTCTCCCAATCATCCTTGTGTTTGTTTCAAATAACCTTGCTAGCCTAAACCTTGTATCGAGAGGGAATACTTCTCATGCATCCAAAATCCTTGAGCCAACCACTATGCCATTTGTGTCCACCATACCTACCTACTACATGGTATTTATCCGCCATTCCAAAGTAAATTGCTTGAGTGCTACCTTTAAAATTCCATCATTCACCTTTACAATATATAGCTCATGGGACAAATAGCTTAAAAACTATTGTGGTATTGAATATGTACTTATGCACTTTATCTCTTAATAAGTTGCTTGTTGTGCGATAACCATGTTTACGGGGACGCCATCAACTATTCTTTGTTGAATATCATGTGAGTTGCTATGCATGTCCGTCTTGTCTCGAAGTAAGAGAGATCTACCACCTTTATGGTTGGAGCATGCATATTGTTAGAGAAGAACATTGGGCCGCTAACTAAAGCCATGATTCATGGTGGAAGTTTCAGTTTTGGACATATATCCTCAATCTCATATGAGAATAATAATTGTTGCCACATGCTTATGCATTAAAGAGGAGTCCATTATCTGTTGTCCATGTTGTCCCGGTATGGATGTCTAAGTTGAGAATAATCAAAAGCGAGAAATCCAAAATGCGAGCTTTCTCCTTAGACCTTTGTACAGGCGGCATGGAGGTACCCCATTGTGACACTTGGTTAAAACATGTGCATTGCAATGATCCGGTAGTCCAAGCTAATTAGGACAAGGTGCGGGCACTATTAGTATACTATGCATGAGACTTGCAACTTGTAAGATATAATTTTCATAACTCATATGCTTTATTACTACCGTTGACAAAATTGTTTCATGTTTTCAAAATAAAAGCTCTAGCACAAATATAGCAATCGATGCTTTCCTCTTTGAAGGACCATTCTTTTACTTTTATGTTGAGTCAGTTCACCTATCTCTCTCCACCTCAAGAAGCAAACACTTGTGTGAACTATGCATTGATTCCTACATACTTGCATATTGCACTTGTTATATTACTCTATGTTGACAATTATCCATGAGATATATATGTTACAAGTTGAAAGCAACCGCTGAAACTTAATCTTCCTTTGTGTTGCTTCAATACCTTTACTTTGATTTATTGCTTTATGAGTTAACTCTTATGCAAGACTTATTGATGCTTGTCTTGAAGTGCTATTCATGAAAAGTCTTTGCTTTATGATTCACTTGTCTACTCATGTCATTACCATTGTTTTGATCGCTGCATTCATTACATATGTTTACAAATAGTATGATCAAGGTTATGTTGGCATGTCACTTCGAAATTATCTTTGTTATCGTTTTACCCGCTCGGGACGAGCGGAACTAAGCTTGGGGATGCTGATACGTCTCCGACGTATCGATAATTTCTTATGTTCCATGCCACATTATTGATGATATCTACATGTTTTATGCACACTTTATGTCATATTCGTGCATTTTCCGGAACTAACCTATTAACAAGATGCCGAAGAGCCGCTTGCTCGTTTTCTCGCTGTTTTTGGTTTCGAAATCCTAGTAACGAAATATTCTCGAATTGGACGAAATCAACGCCCGGGGTCCTATTTTGCCACGAAGCTTCCGGAAGACCGAAGAGGAGTCGAAGTGGGGCCACGAGGCGCCGCCACCATAGGGCGGCGCGGCCCGGGCCCCGGCCGCGCCGACCTGTGGTGTGGGGCCCTCGTGTGGCCCCCCACGTTGCCCTTCCGCCTACTTAAAGCCTCCGTCGCGAAAACCCCGGTATCGAGAGCCACGATACGGAAAACCTTCCGGAGACGCCGCCGCCGCCAATCCCATCTCGGGGGATTCACGGAGATCTCCTCCGGCACCCTGCCGGAGAGGGGATTCATCTCCCGGGGGACTCTTCACCGCCATGGTCGCCTCCGGAGTGATGAGTGAGTAGTTCACCCCTGGACTATGGGTCCATAGCAGTAGCTAGATGGTTGTCTTCTCCTCATTGTGCTTCATTGTTGGATCTTGTGAGCTGCCTAACATGATCAAGATCATCTATCTGTAATGCTATATGTTGTGTTTGTCGGGATCCGATGGATAGAGAATACCATGTTATGTTGTTATCACCAGAATTGGACCAAGTCAGAGGTGGGCCGTGATCAAGATGGACGTGAAGAATATATATATAGAAGAAATACGTGAGTCGGCCTTTTATACCAAGTTGGGCTTAATTGCCCATGTATCTGTAACATATTAGATCGCATCTTAGTTTAGAAGTTAGAATCTTACTCGTGCACGGTTTGGTGCACGCCCACATTAGAAAGTCCGCTGGACTATAAATATGTACCTAGGGTTTATGGAATAAACAACAACCAACGTTCAACCACAAACAAATCTCGGCGCATCGCCAACTCCTTCGTCTCGAGGGTTTCTACCGGTAAGCACCATGCTGCCTAGATCGCATCTTGCGATCTAGGCAGCATAAGCCTGCCCACGTTGTTCATGCGTTGCTCGTACTGAAGCCTTTTTGATGGCGAGCAACGTAGTTATCTTAGACATGTTAGGGTTAGCATTGTTCTTCATATTACATGCTTTCGTAGTGCAACCCTTGCATGTCTAGCCGCCCTTACACCTATCTTAGGTGTAGGGGCGGCACCCGCTTGATCATAGTTTAGTAGATCTGATCCGTTACGATTGCTCCTTGTTCTACAAGGATTAGTTTAATATCCGCAATAGTTAGGCCTTACAAAGGGTTGGAGGATCCAGCGGCGTGTAGGGTGGCGTTTGCTAGCCCTAGAAAGGATGTTCCGGGGATCAACCTCGTGTTGGTTTTTAGGCCCTGTCTAGGATCGGCTTACGGTCACCGTGCGCGAGTGCGAGGCCCAATCGTGAGTAGGATGATCCGATTATGCGGTGAAAACCCTAAATCGTCGTGGATCTCATTAGCTTTACCTTGATCAAGCAGGACCACCATACATTCGGACACCCCGTCCGGATCATGGGTGGATCGGTTCTTTGAGCCGATTCACAGGATAACCTGAGAGCCGATCGAGGCTCGTATTTAACGTTTACGTGTGTGCCCTGCAGGAAACTAAGCGAGGCATCATCCACACCTTCTCGACCGGGTATAGGTCGGGTGGCACGCCCTTGCGGTTGGCATCGGCGCGTGCGACCAGGAGGCTTTGCGGGCCGTCGCTGCGAGGGACCGGGGCCGGCCGCAGCCCTAGTCGTTCTCGGCTCTACGGTGTTGCCCGTCTCTGCCCGCCGGGGGTTTCGACGTCAACACATTCCGGCACGCCCGGTGGGACCGCCTTCGACATCCACAACATCGCCATCTACATCCGAGATGGCGGAAGACACTCCGGTCACGTACGAGGATCTGCTTGATGAGCTCAAGAAGAAACATGACGAGATCAAGGCAACCCTCGAAGCCGAACTCATCGGCTCCTTCCACCGAACCCGCTCCCATGGCGTCAGGTGGAAGGGTTTCACACCCGAAGGCGCACTCGATGGAGTGGACCTTTCCGCCCCGTCGGAAGAACGCACCAGGTCGCTGCGGCAGGAAATCAACTACATGGTGGCTCCTTCGCTGCACCGCCACTGCGAGAGCCTGGTGAACACCTTGGAGCGTGTCGCTCTGCGCGTCGTCAAGGAAATCATGAGTCACCGATACTCCCCGTCGGGACCGGCTCTGGGGACTTTCAAAGGAGAGATGCCACTCCAACCCCAGCCGTTCGCATGGGCAGCACCGGAACTGCCGAACTCATCGGCATACGTCGTCTACAAGATTGGTGGTGATCCTAGTGACTACCAATTCCTACCTGAGGCACCCAAGGAGATCCCGCACGGATACGCGTGCGCATACGTACGGACTGCAACGCCCGGGCACTCTCGAACCAGGCTGCAATATCGGGGGCCTCCGGAACGGCAGGAGGAACGTCGGGAGCCGATCCCGAGAAGCAATCGTGGCTAGCTAAGTACGCCACTCCGACAAACCTCCAAAGCCCAGCTCCTGCAGGTTGGCTTAGAACCGGAAAAGCAAGCATGGCTGGTTAAGTATGCCACCCCGGCGAATCTTCGGGGTTCGACACCTTCAGCCATCACGGCGGATCAGATTTGTGCAATTCTGAAAGATCAGTTCGGCATGATGCCGAAAAGGAAGGCGTTCGGCTACACCAAGCCGTACCCCAACAGCTACGAACGGATCCCGCTGCCACCCAAATATCGGCTCCCGGACTTCACGAAGTTTAGTGGATCAGATGGGTCCAGCTCCATCGAGCATGTGAGCCGATATTTGGCATAGCTGGGCACGATCTCAGTGTCAGACGAGTTGCGCGTGAGGTTCTTCGCACAGTCCCTCACAGGATCGGCTTTCGGATGGTACACATCGCTACCACCGAACTCCATCCAGACTTGGAAGCAGTTGGAAGAGCGGTTCCATGAGCAATATCACTCGGAGGCTTCCGATGTTGGCATTGCCGATCTAGCGCAAGTACGGCGAAGCGCGGGGAGACGGTGGCGAGAATACGTCCAGCGCTTCAGGACCATTAGGAACCGATGCTTTTCGGCTCATATAAGTGAAAAAGAAGCGATCGAGTTGGCGGTGTTGGGTCTCTCATCATCAATCAAGGACGTGGCCTCCCAAGCGAGACTACCCTTCGTTGGCGCACATGGTGCAAAAGTTGTCGGCATATGAACGGCGCCACCCGGATGTTTACCAGGACAAATTCAAGCGCCCGGTGACCCTGGTTGAGGCAGACGAGGATGAAGGTGCTGCGGGAGATCGAGAGGTAGCAGTGGCTGAATGGACTCGAGCGACAGGCCCCGTAACCTGCAAATGGGTGAAGCCACAAGGCCCTCCAAAAGGGTTCGACTTCGACGTGACCAAAACTGAGCAGATTTTTGATCTCTTACTCACGGAGAAGCATATAAAGGTACCCGAAGGCCACAAGATCCCCACGGTGAAAGAGCTGAATGGAAAGCCATACGCAAGTGGCATAACACGTTCACCCACACCACCAACGACCGCAGGGTGTGGCGGCAGCGGATCCAAATGGCGATAGAAAACGGACGGTTGATTTTTAACCAGTACGCCATGAAGGTCGACACACACCCTTTCCCCGCCGTTAACATGGTGGAGTATTCTTACCATGAAGGTTGCCAGCCAGGATCTGCGTTCAGCATCAATATGGTAGATCTTGGACACCACGCTGGCAAGGATGGAGATGAGGGCAGCTGCTCTCATAGCAAAGATACGAGAGGAAGCCGCTCCACGCGATCGGCTCCGCCAAGATGGCAAGCGCTACGTAACGAGAGGGAGAAGTGAAGAACATAAGATATCAGCGACCTCTCTCTGATCACCTCCTCAACAAGTATGTGAGTCAGTACGACCAACGCCGACGGTCCAGCGATGATGATGAAAGAGATCGTCTGGCTAGAGAAGCCAGAAGACACCGTCGGCATAATCACGACGAGGAGGAGCACGAGCGTTGTGCCAAGGAAAAGGCAAGGGAGCGAGACGACGAGGACAGGCACTGGGATTGTCCCTTCTTCAGACACTGCTGGGATTCAGGAATGAGCCGATTGCCAACAATCGGCAATTGCCCAGAATGGAACCGAAAGAAGAAGGAGGCAGCCAACGTGTCCGTGTTCGAGCGCTTAGGGCCTCTCCCGCTACAGAGCAAACGGGCTGAGTCCCCTCGGTTGACAGATCTCGAAGATTCAGAAGACGAGGGAGAAGAAGAAGATAGGTATCACCGGCCAAGGTGGTGCCCTGACGGACTCAGCCGTTCCCAGAAACGCAGGGTTCAACGATTGCGCGGCCTGGAAGAAGCCGAGAGGTTATACTTGCATACATTGAGGAAGGCAAGGCCTGATCTGGCTGCGAAGGTTCAGCGAACCCTGGATGAAGAGGGTCGTCCACGACAAATGGAGTGGCGCCCCAAGCAAAGGAAAGCCGACGATGAAACATCGGCTGGCACAAACATGGTGCTCGTTCTTCCGACAAAGCTTAGTGCTCCACGATTTCACGATGCACTCAAGGTGGACGACAAGCAAGCGCACCAACATGATAAAGTCCAGAGATTGGGCTGGTTTTATCTACCGGCCTGAACGAGTAGCAAGAGCACGTCAAGGAGCAAACATGGCGAGGCTGATCCTTGTGATCGGCCCCAAAAAATTTATGAAGGGAACTTACAAAACCTTCACCGAGCAAGCAACGTGGAGGCCGATTCCAGCAATCGGCCAAAATTATCCTCACCATCCATTCTGCCTGGGTTCGACATGTTATCCAACAGAGCCGATACCATCAATTCTCTTGACAGAATCGGCTCGGGGGGGCACCCAGGTGGATAAAACACGAGGATATGCAACGGAAGCGTCTCATCCTTTGGTGATGGGTATTGGAGTGCGGGGGGCCGATGCATAAGTCGGCCGTAAAAAACAAATTCTGAAAATTCGAAAATTTTCGAGCACAGCCGATGCAGCAGACATCGACTTAAGGATATAAAAGCCGATGCATGGCCATCGACTCAAGAGGAATAACTGTTACGATCAGAGGGTCAATGGAGCACGAAGGGAGATTTTAATGGAAGAACTCCTCAATGGAGTAGTTTAAGGGCTCGGATCCTCTCTTCAGGAACAATGCCAAGAGCAGCCTGGACGTGCAGATCAGATCAAGGATGGATTGCATGAGATCCACCAAAGGAAAGGAGCCGATCTAGCCGGCAAGGTGCAGGAAGAACTGAAGAAGCTCGGGGGGCAGCTCCCCTTGAAGGCTCTCTGCCCTGGGAAGCCGATTTAGGCTCAAATCGGTTGGTTCTGCATAAAAGGCTCCCTCAGGCATAATCAAGCCCAGGTCCATACAGCTAATTTGCGTATCCTCGTCTCTGTTTTGCCTTGGCTGAGACTCGGGGGGCAACAGGCCTGGTAGGTGCCCTATTTTTGAGAGCCGACTGGAGTTACCTCGGCTGTCACTGCATCATGATCTTCTCAGGGAAGAACTAGGAAGGAAAAGCCGTCGTCTGGT
Source organism: Lolium rigidum (assembly GCF_022539505.1). Classification (NCBI taxonomy): domain Eukaryota; kingdom Viridiplantae; phylum Streptophyta; class Magnoliopsida; order Poales; family Poaceae; genus Lolium; species Lolium rigidum. Next base: position 210,563,840 of record NC_061510.1, read on the forward strand.
ACGAGGTTTGGACCGTGCTGGTGCTGCAGGAAAAGGAAGAGGCTAGTTTCTCAAATTAGCCGATGAATAATCATCGGCTACGGGACTGCAAAACGCCACGGTCGAGAAAAACAATAATAGCCCGATTCGTTACTATCGGTCTTGGTGTGGCAAGCGGGAGGATGGAAATTGGATTAATGAAAGGAGAAATTGGAAGAACAATTCTCATTAATTCAAAGGAGCAGCTTTACAAGAAGAGCCGATGGCTCTCAAAAGAGGGATCTAGTGCCTAGTGCATCAAGCATCGGCACCCACTCTACT
>NC_061510.1:210564239-210623844 GCF_022539505.1 Lolium rigidum
GATCAAGGAGAGTGAAAGCTCTAAGCTTGGGGATGCCCCGGTGGTTCACCCCTGCATATTATAAGAAGACTCAAGCGTCTAAGCTTGGGGATGCCCAAGGCATCCCCTTCTTCATCGACAACATTATCAGGTTCCTCCCCTGAAACTACATTTTTATTCCGTCACATCTTATGTACTTTTCTTGGAGCGTCGGTTTGTTTTTGTTTTTGTTTTGTTTGAATAAAATGGATCCTAGCATTCACTTTATGGGAGAGAGACACGCTCCGCTGTAGCATTTGGACAAATATGTCCTTAGGCTCTACTCATAGTATTCATGGCGAAGTTTCTTCTTCGTTAAATTGTTATATGGTTGGAATTGGAAAATGCTACATGTAGTAACTCTAAAATGTCTTGGATAATTTGATACTTGGCAATTGTTGTGCTCATGTTTAAGCTCTTGCATCATATACTTTGCACCCATTAATGAAGAAACACTTAGAGCTTGCTAATTTGGTTTGCATATTTGGTTTCTCTAGAGTCTAGATAACATCTAGTATTGAGTTTTGAACAACAAGGAAGACGGTATGGAGTCTTATAATGTTTACCATATGTCTTTTATGTGAGTTTTGCTGTACCGTTCATCCTTGTGTTTGTTTCAAATAACCTTGCTAGCCTAAACCTTGTATCGAGAGGGAATACTTCTCATGCATCCAAAATACTTGAGCCAACCACTATGCCATTTGTGTCCACCATACCTACCTACTACATGGTATTTATCCGCCATTCCAAAGTAAATTGCTTGAGTGCTACCTTTAAAATTCCATCATTCACCTTTGCAATATATAGCTCATGGGACAAATAGCTTAAAAACTATTGTGGTATTGAATATGTACTTATGCACTTTATCTTTTATTAAGTTGCTTGTTGTGCGATAACCATGTTTCGAGGACGCCATCAACTATTCTTTGTTGGATATCATGTGAGTTGCTATGCATGTCCGTCTTGTCCGAAGCAAGAGAGATCTACCACCTTCATGGTTGGAGCATGCATATTGTTAGAGAAGAACTTTGGGCCGCTAACTAAAGCCATGATTCATGGTGGAAGTTTCAGTTTGGACATATATCCTCAATCTCATATGAGAATAATAATTGTTGCCACATGCTTATGCATTAAAGAGGAGTCCATTATCTGTTGTCCATGTTGTCCCGGTATGGATGTCTAAGTTGAGAATAATCAAAAGCGAGAAATCCAAAATGCGAGCTTTCTCCTTAGACCTTTGTACAGGCGGCATGGAGGTACCCCATTGTGACACTTGGTCAAAACATGTGCATTGCAAAGATCCGGTAGTCCAAGTTAATTGGGACAAGGTGCGGGCACTATTAGTATACTATGCATGAGACTTGCAACTTGTAAGATATAATGTACATAACTCATATGCTTTATTACTACCGTTGACAAAATTGTTTCATGTTTTCAAAATAAAAGCTCTAGCACAAATATAGCAATCGATGCTTTCCTCTTTGAAGGACCATTCTCTTTACTTTTATGTTGAGTCAGTTCACCTATTTCTCTCCACCTCAAGAAGCAAACACTTGTGTGAACTGTGCATTGATTCTTACATATTTGCATATTGTACTTGTTATATTACTCTATGTTGACAATTATCCATGAGATATACATGTTACAAGTTGAAAGCAACCGCTGAAACTTAATCTTCCTTTGTGTTGTTTCAATGCCTTTACTTTGATTTATTGCTTTATGAGTTAACTCTTATGCAAGACTTATTAATACTTGTCTTGAAGTACTATTCATGAAAAGTCTTTGCTTTATGATTCACTTGTTTACTCATGTCATTACCATTGTTTTGATCGCTGCATCCACTACATATGTTTACAAATAGTATGATCAAGGTTATGATGGCATATCACTTCAGAAATTATCTTTGTTATCGTTTTACCTGCTCGGGACGAGCGAAACTAAGCTTGGGGATGCTTGATACGTCTCCGACGTATCGATAATTTCTTATGTTCTATGCCATATTATTGATGATACCTACATGTTTTATGCACACTTTATGTCATATTCGTGCATTTTCGGAACTAACCTATTAACAAGATGCCGAAGTGCCGGTTCTCGTTTTCTGCTGTTTTTGGTTTCGAAATCCTAGTAACGAAATATTCTCGGAATTGGACGAAACAAAGACCCGGGGGCCTATTTTTCCACGGAGCTTCCGGAAGACCAAAGAACATACGAAGTGGGGCCACGAGGTGGCGACACCACATGGCGGCGCGGCCAAAGGGGGCCCGCGCCGCCTATGGTGTGGGCCCCTCGTCCGGCCCCGACTCTGCCCTTCCGCCTACTTAAAGCCTCCGTCGCGAAACCCCGATGCGAAAAACCACGATACGGAAAACCTTGCGAGACGCCGCCGCCGCCGATCCCATCTCGGGGGATTACTGGAGATCTCCTCCGGCACCCTGCCGGAGAGGGGATTCATCTCCCGGAGGACTCTACACCGCCATGGTCGCCTCCGGAGTGATGAGTGAGTAGTTCACCCCTGGACTATGGGTCCATAGCAGTAGCTAGATGGTTGTCCTCTCCTCATTGTGCTTCATTGTTGGATCTTGTGAGCTGCCTAACATGATCAAGATCATCTATCTGTAATACTCTATGTTGTGTTTGTCGGGATCCGATGGATAGAGAATACCATGTCATGTTAATTATCAAGTTATTACATATGTGTTGTTTATGATCTTGCATGCTCTCCGTTACTAGTAGAGGCTCTGGCCAAGTTTTTACTTTTAACTCCAAGAGGGAGTATTTATGCTCGATAGTGGGTTCATGCCTGCATTGACACTGGGACGAGTGACAGAAAGTTCTAAGGTTGTGTTGTGCTGTTGCCACTAGGGATAAAACATTGGCGCTATGTCCGAGGATGTAGTTGTTGATTACATTACGCACCATGCTTAATGCAATTGTCTGTTGTTAGCAACTTAATACTGGAGGGGGTTCGGATGATAACCTGAAGGTGGACTTTTTAGGCATAGATGCAGTTGGATGGCGGTCTATGTACTTTGTCGTAATTCCCAATTAAATCTCACTATACTTATCATGACATGTATGTGCATTGTTATGCCCTCTCTATTTGTCAATTGCCCGACTGTAATTTGTTCACCCAACATGCTTTTATCTTATGGGAGAGACACCTCTAGTGAACTGTGGACCCCGGTCCATTCTTTAATACTGAAATACAAATCTGCTGCAATACTTGTTTTTACTGTTTTCTTGCAAACAATCATCTTCCACACAATACGGTTAATCCTTTGTTACAGCAAGCCGATGAGATTGACAACCTCACTGTTTCGTTGGGGCAAAGTACTTTGGTTGTGTTGTGCAGGTTCCACGTTGGCGCCGGAATCTCTGGTGTTGCGCCGCACTACATCCCGCCGCCATCAACCTTCAACGTGCTTCTTGACTCCTACTGGTTCGATTAAACCTTGGTTTCTTACTGAGGGGAACTTGCCGCTGTGCGCATCACACCTTCCTCTTGGGGTTCCCAACGGACGTGTCAACTACACGCATCACGCGCTCGTCGAGTTCCTCTGTGAGCGCTGGGAAATCTTCGCATGGTGTCCAGCTAACATGCCAGGAGTCCCCAGGGAACTTGCCGAGCACCACCTCAATTTGGATCCAGTAGCGAGACCAATCAAACAACCTTTGCGGCGTTTTTTGGAACCAAACCGCAAGGCTATGCTGTCAGAAATCAATCGACTCAGAGAAGCTGGCTTTATCGAAGAACTGCATACAGATGCCGCATGGGTAGCTAACCCAGTACTGGTCCCGAAGAAAAACATGAAAGTCCTTCGCATGTGCGTCGACTTCACGTGTCTCAATAAAAATTGTCCAAAGGATCACTTTCCCCTCCCGAGGATCGATCAAATTATCGACTCCACGACAGGATGTGAACGTCTTTCCTTCCTGGATGCATATTCTGGTTACAACCAGATCAGACTAAAAGAAGACAACGAGGTCAAAACAGCTTTTATAACACCTTATGGCGTGTTCTGTTATAGAACAATGCCTTTTGGTTTGAAAAACGCGGGAGCAACATACCAGCGGATGATGCAGAAGTGTCTTGCAACACAGATTGGCAAAAACGTACAAGTGTACATCGACAATGTCGTCATAACAACAAAGAAGGAGTCAACTTTGATCGAGGATCTGAAGGAAACTTTCGACAACCTCGATAAATTCTGCCTCAAGTTGAACCCGACAAAGTGTTCCTTTGGCATTCCTGCGGGAGAACTTCTTGGGTTCCTAGTTTCAGCAAGAGGAACTGAAGCCAATCCAGAGAAAATCCAAGCCATCGTAACGATGAGGAAGCCAACAAAGTTGAAGGAAATACAACAGCTGACCGAGCGAGTCGCAGCTTTGAGCAGATTCGTCGCCAGGCTAGGAGAAAAGGCGTTGCCATTTTACGCTTTGATCAAACAAGGAGAGAAGTTCCAGTGGAACGAAGAAGCAGACATAGCTTTTGAAGATCTTAAACACACAATCTCGACACCACCAATCTTGGTGGCGCCTAAGGAGAAGGAGCCTCTCCTGTTATACATCGCGGCCACGCCTCAGGTGGTCAGCACAGTCCTTGTAGTTGAAATAGAAGAAGAAGGAAAACTCCATAGAGTATAGCGACCAGTATACTTCGTCAGCGAAGTCTTATCACCATCAAAACAGCGGTACCCGCAGTATCAGAAGCTAGCATATGGAGTGTTTACAACCGCAAGAAAACTGCGACACTATTTTTCGGCGCATCCGATAATAGTGGTCAACGAGGCGCCTTTATCCAACATATTAAACAATACAGAAGCTACAGGGCGGGGTCTCCCTCTGGGGAATAGAACTTTCCCCTCGGGACATCACATACGAAAAAAGAAAAGCAATAAAGTCACAGATCTTAGCAGACTTCATCGCAGAATGGATGGAGCTGCAAAATACAGGACCTCCAGATTTATCGAGAACTTGGACCATGAACTTTCACGGATCCAAGAGACTAGAGGGGGCTGGAGCAGGCGTGATACTAGTATCACCTCAAGGCGACAAACTGAAATACATGTTACGGATGACGTTTCCCAACGCATCCAACAACGAAGCAGAATATGAAGCACTTATACACGGGATGAAGATGGCGAAAGCTTGTGGTGCAACTCGATTAAAAATCTTTGGCGACTCACAGCTGGTGGCTCAACAGGTGATGAATCAGTGCGACGCAGTCAATGATAGCATGATAGCGTACAAAGAAGTTTATAACAAGCTGGAGAAGATGTTCGACGGATGTGAAGTTAATCATATTAGCAGGGTCAGCAACGATGAAGCCGACGTTCTCGCAAACATCGGGTCGCAATGTCTCGCAATACCACCTGGCGTGTTTTGGGAAGAAATAGCTGAAAGATCAACTAAGACAAAGAAGCAGCAGAAGAAGGAGAAAGAGGAGAAAGCCCTTGCAGCTCCAGCAGCACCATTGGAAGACGAGGAGGAACCGCACGTGATAATGGTGGTACAGATTCCTTGGATGCAGGCGTACATAGCATAAATCTCGAGGAAAGAACTACCCGATGATCTAGTCGAAGCAAGGCGAGTTATCAGGCGTTCTAGAGCCTTTACTGTGGTCAAAGGAGAGTTATTCAAACGAAGTATTTTGGGAGTGTTACAAATGTGTGTCACACCCGAGGAAGGAGGCTAATTCTAAAGGATGTGCACGAAGGGGTGTGCGGACATCACGCAAGCAGTCGAGCTATCGCAGCTAAGGTTTTCAGAGCAGGATTCTATTGGATAACAACAATCGAGGATGCAAAAGACATAGTACGTACTTGTGACGCGTGTCAAAAATTTGCCGCCAAACCTCATTCTCCGGCAGCAGAGTTGACGCCAATACCGTTATCATGGCCCTTTGCTCAGTGGGGTCTTGATATGGTGGGAAAATTGCACACGGCTTGGCCAGGAGGATACGAGTATATGCTCGTGGCTGTCGACAAGTTCACAAAGTGGATAGAAGCGAAGCCGATAAATTCACCGGATGCAGCGTCCGCAATCAAGTTTGTTAAGAGCATCGTTTTTCGGTTTGGAGTACCTCATAGCAACATCACAGACAACGGTAGCAATTTCACATCCAAGGAATTCAAAGCTTATTGCGCAGAGGTAGGTATCAAACTACACTTTGCATCAGTTGCGCACCCGCAAACCAATGGTCAAGTCGAGAAAGCAATTAGTATCATCTGCAACGGTATCAAAAAACGTCTGCTAACACCATTGGAAAAAGCTCGACTCACATGGCCGGAGGAGTTTCCTAGTGTGTTATGGAGTACTCGAACAACACCAAATACCGCGACACAGGAAACTCCGTTTTTCTGGTCCACGGAGCTGAGGCAGTACTGCCGATAGAAATAGAACACAATTCCCCGAGAGTGGCGGAATACAACGAAGAAATTTCAAGAAAGACATTGGAGGACGATGTTGATGCGCTTGATGAAGCTCGAGACGAACTACTGTCACGAGTCACCAAATACCAGCAAGATCTGAAGAACTACCACATTCGACGTTTGCGACCAAGATCCTTCCAGGTAGGCGACTTAGTTCTTCGGCTTACGCAAAATAGCCATGAGAAACTTGAGTCGCCATGGGTTGGCCCATACATCGTCACAGAAGTAATTGAAGGAGGAGCATACAGAATAAAGGACAAGAAGACAGGAGTCGCCGAGCCAAATCCCTGGAACGTGGCGCAACTTAGGCGTTTTTACGCTTAAAGCCGAAATATAGTCTTCTCTGTAAACATACAATGTACTGAAACGCCCGCGAGTTTTCAGACGCACTCTTTTCCTTTCAGGGCACCGAGTGGGGCTGAAAGGTTTTTAATGAGGCGGGCTCGCGGTGCTGCAATATAATAAAGATATTGGTGATATACATCTTTTCGTCAACAGGCTCGGGGGCTTACAACCCGCGGTAACAATATATATATATATATATATATATATATATATATATATATATATATATATATATATATATATATATATAAACTTCCGCAAAATACAATTATTCGCCTTGGCGCAAAAACAGTTCGCAAACCAATAAAGATATAAACACCAGTCAATAAAAGTTTGGCGGCTTGATAAAGCACAAAACTTATAAGTTGTTTTACAATATAGATTGTGCTTACAATATACATATCTTCATTATCAAGAAATTCGACAAGGGAAAAGAAATTTTCAGTTCGCACCTAATATGTCATCTATGTTTACCCTCTCATTACTTGCAGCACCAGTCCTATGTTCAGCATAGCTACCTCTTACGAAGAATTCAGCATCTAGCCGAAGTAATTCATCCATCATCTCTTCAGCTACAGGGGTCACAATATCGTTGATCTTATCAATGTTCCTCCTCCTCTTAGTCAGTCTGGCTTGACACTTGGCGACAATTTGGGTCATGTCTAACTTCGGGTAGCAGACATGTATCATAATCATGGCAAAGACAGTTGGGCCCGCACAAAGTCGTGGATTCGAGGGGCATCTCGGAATTTTTCCATCAGAGCAGGAAGAGTTTCTGGCGAAGGGTTGCGTGGAAACATGGTGTTATAAACTAAAGATAATGTCCTTGTGCAGAAGTCGAGAAAATCACGGACTTGACCCGCGTGATGACGCGTAAAGCACACGCCCGTTGGGAACCCCAAGTGGAAGGTGTGATGCGTACAGCAGCAAGTTTCCCTCAGTAAGAAACCAAGGTTTATCGAACCAGTAGGAGCCAAGAAGCACGTTGAAGGTTGATGGCGGCGGGATGTAGTGCGGCGCAACACCAGAGATTCCGGCGCCAACGTGGAACCTGCACAACACAACCAAAGTACTTTTCCCCAACGAAACAGTGAGGTTGTCAATCTCACCGGCTTGCTGTAACAAAGGATTAGATGTATAGTGTGGATGATGATTGTTTGCAAAGAACAGTAAAACAATAGCAGCAGATTGTATTTCAGTATAAAAGAATGGACCGGGGTCCACAGTTCACTAGTGGTGTCTCTCCCATAAGATAGCATGTTGGGTGAACAAATTACAGTCGGGCAATTGACAAATAGAGAGGGCATAACAATGCACATACATGACATGATGAGTATTGTGAGATTTAATTGGGCATTACGACAAAGTACATAGACCGCTATCCAAGCATGCATCTATGCCTAAAAAGTCCACCTTCAGGTTATCATCCGAACCCCTTCCGGTATTAAGTTGTAAAACAACGGACAATTGCATTAAGTATGGTGCGTAATGTAATCAATAACTACATCCTCGGACATAGCATCAATGTTTTATCCCTAGTGGCAACAAGCACATCCACAACCTTAGAACTTTCGTCACTCTGTCCCAGATTTAATGGATGCATGAACCCACTATCGAGCATAAATACTCCCTCTTGGAGTTAAGAGAAAAAACTTGGCCAGAGCCTCTACTAATAACGGAGAGCATGCAAGATCATAAACAACACATAGGTAATAGATTGATAATCAAAATAACACAGTATTCTCTATCCATCGGATCCCGACAAACACAACATATAGAATTACAGATAGATGATCTTGATCATGTTAGGCAGCTCACAAGATCCGACAATGAAGCACATGAGGAGAAGACAACCATCTAGCTACTGCTATGGACCCATAGTCTAGGGGTGAACTACTCACTCATCACTCCGGAGGCGACCATGGCGGTGAAGAGTCCTCCGGGAGATGATTCCCCTCTCCGGCAGGGTGCCGGAGGTGATCTCCGTAATCCCCGAGATGGGATTGGCGGCGGCGGCGTCTCGGTAAGGTTTTACGTATCGTGGCTCTCGATGCTGGGGGTTTCGCGACGAAGGCTTTAAGTAGGCGGAAGGGCAACGCGGGGGGCCACACGAGGGCCCCACACGCCAGGGCCGCGCGGCCTAGGGCTGGGCCGCGCCACCCTGTTGTGGCGGCGCCTCGTGGCCCCACTTCCTTTCCCCCTCGGTCTTCTGGAAGCTTCGTGCAAAAATAGGACCACGGGCGTTGATTTCGTCCAATTCCGAGAATATTTCTTTACTAGGATTTCTGAAACCAAAAACAGCAGAAAACGAGCAAGCGGCTCTTCGGCATCTCGTTAATAGGTTAGTGTCGGAAAATGCATAAATACGACATATAAAGTGTATAAAACATGTAGATATCATCAATAATGTGGCATGGAACATAAGAAATTATCGATACGTCGGAGACGTATCACCGCGCGATCTTGAAATCTGACGATTTGTCGGGTACGTTCAGGTGTAGCCCAGAAATTAGAACCATGCTCCAGTGCAAGCTTGAGAAGCACATTAGACCGAGCTTCAACACGCTGATCTTCGGCAGCAGTATCCAAAAAAGAACCTATCCAGCGGAAGTATCAGAGAGAGAGAGAGAGAGAAAACAGCAAGAACAAAGTCAAATATGGCCAAGTTCAAGAAGTGTAGCCGCCATATCCAAGCTGGAGTCGTTCATCAGTTGAAGCATATAATTTTCCCGAAAAGTAGCCTCGGCAGCCTCAGTAACCGCGGTTTCCTTCAACACTAGGGCTTCCTGAGCTTATTGAAGAGCAAGTTTCTCACTTTCAGAAGATCTTCGAGACTGTTCCATTATCACGAGAGCTTGTTTCTTCATCGACTGAAGTTGTTGTCGAAGCTCGTCCAAATCCTCATTCTGTGCAGCACTTGAAGAACCTCCAGTAAACTCGTCAACGGGGGTTTTTCTCGAGTAGGACGCGGCTGGTAATGCATCCGAAGAATGAGGCACCACGGTATAGTTGTCAAAAACCAACTGGAGAGAAATATTTCGACATCAACAACTTGGCAAAGATAGCATTGCATTGATTCATTTTGGATATTTACATGAGCATTACAAAAGAGGATCCCTAGTGAATCAGTGGTAAGCTGTCGCAAAAGCTACTACGGCGACAACAACAAAAGAGGAAAACAAAAGCAAAATCAGAGACAAGACGGTCTACTTGACCTCCGGCTTCGACGAACTAGGGGAAGAAGTTGGTTTGCATCCGAGAAAGGAGAGGATCTTCTTCGACTTAGGCTTGGCAGCCTTGATCAAGGATTGCCACCTCTTCGTCTCCATCTTCTTCGCATCGCCAACCTTCGCCCAGTCGACATTTTGTTGGCTGTCAGCAACCAACGCGATGGTGCCATCAACGCCAATCTTCAAGCCCTCTTGACGGAGGCCCAACCCAAGATCTTCTTCGGGGATGAAGTACTTGGTCAGGGCAGCAAAAGTGTCGGGCACCTCTTTCTTCGCAAAGAAGTAGGGAAAAAGCCGAGACAACCTCGACCTAGCATCAGCGATGCTCTGGCGAACTTCGTCTCCATGAATTTCAAGCAGAGAAAGAGCGTCCAGAAGGCGATCATCTTCAGGAGTTTCAAGTTCAAAGTCTCGGTGCATTTTCCTTGCTGAAACAAAATCTCGAGTTGTCAAGAGATGCATAGAAAAGCAAACATCTACGACGAATCAAAGTGGTTAAGGAACTTACTAACGAAGCGCCGGTTCTGCGACTCCAAGCGAGCGATGGTGTCTTCCTCGCGAGCAGACTGTCGAGCTGTGTTTTCGCTCAAGGCATTTTCCGCGTCATGGAGTTTCTTTCAAAGACCCTCGACAGCGGCAGCATCCGATTCAGCCTTTTCGCGAGCTTTTTCACTTTGTTCAAGCTTGCGAGCAAGATCATCATCGCGCTTATTTGCCTCAGAAAGGGATTCTAGGAAAATAAAGGGTGACACAAGTTATAGCAAAATAGAAGAGGAGAATTTACTCGATGAAATGCAGCAAGCAAAGAATACCTTTCAGCTTATTGGCAAGGTCACGGTACCCGATAAATTGGGTACCAAGACGAACAAATTCCTTCATCAAAGGCTGAAAAGTAACACGGAATGAGAAAAGGTTGAAGACATTCGACAACAAAAAGAGTTGGAAACATTCAACAACAAAAAGAGAACGAGAAAGGCACTTACATCATCCATAGGAGGAGTCGCCGAGCTGTCGGTCAAGAGACTTCACTCTTTCCCCAGATCAGTCCTTGCTCTTTTTGGCGATGGAGCACGGGGGCTCACGATAGGACTAGGATGTCCTATATCCTGTTGTGGAGGCGAGGTTTCGTCCGCTTCAGGACGAGTCTCGGAGATAACTAAAGTACGAGTTGTGCTCGTTCGAGCAGTCACGTCAATAGGAGGAGTTTCCTCCTTGTCGCCACTGTACATCAGGGAAAAATATAAGAAACAAAGACAGGCAAAATTATCGGATGCAAAAGAAAAAAGTCGATAGAAACTTATGAGCTGACAAGGGCATCATCGTAAGGGTTGAAGGGATTTTCCTCCTCTTCGGGTGAAGTTTCCTCGAGAGGGGACTTATTAGTTTTGGAGGTACCGGAATCTGCGACCTCATCCCTTTTCCGTTTGTTCGTCGAAGAAGCAGCAGAGGGGAGGGAACGCGTAGACTCGGTAGCCTCAGAATCAACTTCTCTTTCAAAGGAAGATGCGGATTTGTGAGAACCCGCAACTTCGCTCTCAGGGCGAGAAGTACCCTGGTTTTCGTCGGCAACGACGGTTCGTTCTTCAACTTCCCCGCCTTCAGGAAGAGGGGGAAGAGAAGATAAAACTTGGTGTTTCTACAAGAAGACAACATACATCGACAATAAGTTACACTAGGGAGTCAGCAAAAAAGAAGACGACAAATGTTCAAAATAGCAGTCGACAAAATAGCAGTAAGGACAATGGTAATTTACCTTGGGGAGGGCGTTGGCGCCGCTATATGTCTCCACGCGACAGGCGGATCGAACGGCATCTTTCTTGCTAAGCGATGAGATTCTTCGGACAAGCTTCTCCAAGTCCTTCACTGCAAGATCTTTGGAGAGCCGGTCGACATCTTCCTCGCCAGCGTACATCCAGAGGGGATTCTTGCGAGCCTGCAGAGGCTGCACCCTAATCCTAAGGGAATACGCTATAATTTGGATACCCGACAGTTCCTTGCCACGGGTATGTTGGAGCTCGCGGATACGGGACATCAGCGCCTCTGTCACCGTTTTCTCTTCTTCGGTGGCCTCTACGTCCCAGGATCGGCGGCGAAGAATTTCGGCACCCCCGTCGAAGGGGGCGATGTTATACTCCAACGAGTCGGGAAATTCCTCGTGGACGTACAACCATTTTTTGCGCCACCCTTGGACGGAGTCGGGAAATTTGACGTCAAAATATTCGACATCAGGGCGAATGCAAATAACAACACCGCCTATGTTGTCGGTGATGTTGTGGGAGCCATTGCGGCGGAGGCAGAAGATGCGCTTCCACAGAGCCCAATTAGGATGGACTCCGAGGAAGCACTCGCAAAGTGTGATGAAAATAGACACATGGAGGATGGAGTTGGGAGTCAGCTGATGAAGCTGCAACCCATACACAAAAAGCAGACCGCGGAGGAAATCATGGATGGGAGCAGAAAGGCCGCAGATAAGATGGTCAACGAAGCTAACCCGATATTCCATTGGGGGCGTCGGGTAGCTCTCCTCGCTGGGGAAGCGCAGCGCGTCCTTTTTCTTCATCAGCCCAAGTTTCTTCATCAGGTTGATGTCCTGGTTGGAAATCTTGGATCTTTCCCACTCCAACGTTCCCAGATCTTGCGCCGCCATCTTCGATTCGGGTGTGCTGTGCCTCGTGAGTCTTGCGCGTGGTGGCATCAACAGTGGTGCTGGAGGCAGAAGGGCAATGCGTGAGTGCTAGAGCTCTGGTTTTTCCAGAGGGGATCTTTGGAAGAACAGAGGCGCGGGGCAGCGAAGGGAAGAACAGAGGAAGAAGAAGGTCTTTTATGGATACCTTGCGAATCGACGCACCGTTGGATCGAGCAGTGATAAACCTGATGATTTACACGTGGATCAAGGGGTAAAATTGTATTTTGACTGAGAAAGAACTGGACAGGCGCTACAGTAGGCGTGCCAGAAAAAGCGGAGGACGTGTGTCCCCCACTTGCGTAACGTGTCAACATGCCACAGATTTTGGGTCCACAATTCAGTGACAGGACAGAGTTCGCGTGTTCTCGATACAGAGTTCGTGGCTATCGTCAGCATTGATGTCACCTTAACAGAGGAAAATTGCGACTGCGGTAGTGTGAAGATTGATGATAGAACGAAGTGATGATAATTTCGCGAGCTTTTGTTCAAATACAAGTTTTTGATGAAATGCTCGGGGGCTACTTTAGAATGAAGGAAATTTCGAGTATGGCAAGAAAGAAAAGGCGGGAGCCTATGATCAAATGCAAGCATTTGTCCATAGCCTCGGGGGCTACTCCCATCGGGAGCGCTGTTCGCGCACCCGAAAAAGATAAGGGACCTCAAAAAAGGCAACAATATAGCGACAAAAGGTGTTAAAATGGTGAGCCTACAACCAAGTCCAAGTACTTGGCTGTAGCCTCGAGGCTACTCCCATCGGGAACGCTGTTCGCGTGCCCGATGAATTTTGAAACAACATGACGAGTATATTTCAAGTTCTACAAATAACTCTTCATATACTCCCATCGGGAAGATAATATAAAAATATACAAGTCATCTGATTGACTCGAATAAATGTGCTATTCCAACAGCCGAAAAAGGCACTCGACAATATATTCTCAGAGCGCCTCAGTCGCGAATAATCTCCAAATGCCGCAAAAGTTTGCGAAGGTAAGTCCCCGGATCCGTTCTGAGCGGCGTGGCACCGTCTCTGACGGCGGCTTGCTACTTTTTTACGTATCAACATATACGAAGAAAAATCCTAACGGACGCGTTAGGTACTCGATAAAGCATGACTGGAACTCGACATATGGTAAGACCTTAAGCGGCACGTGTCGAGTTACGTCAGTATCCCGAGATCATGTCCAGGGACGTGATCTTGAAGTAGGTTTTTGCGGATTGCCACTAGAGCAGTTAACTAGTACCTGATCCGTCAGATGAACTAGCCCCAATTACCGGTATCCCTGTACAATATATGACTGTTTTATTAAAAATATGTGTTAACTCGAAGGAATTAATTGATGATTATAAAGCTGGAGATTTTCCCCGATTCTTCGATTCAAGCAAAATCTCGGGGGCTACTGACATAGGCATCCCCAATGGGCCTGCCGAAGATGGTACCCGGGGTTTACTGAAGGCCCATAGGTCGAAGAATATGAAGTTCGGAAGCCCAGCTAGTTGTTAAGGAAAGATAGAGTTGTATTAGGAAAGTAGAGATTTGTAACTTTACAGGTTGGACTCAGAGAGTCTCCCGGAATCTGTAAACTTGTGTAATACGAAACCCTCGACTCCACCTCCTATATAAAGGGGAGTCGAGGGACAAAGAGAGGATCGAATCATTGTTAGCGAAACCCTAGTTTTCATAAGCAGTCGAGTACTTTTCCGGCTGAAACCCTCGAGATCTACTTGCCCTCTACTTCCAACAAAACCCTAGTCTACAACTTGTAGGCATTGACAAGTTAATCCCTTGTCACCCACGAACATCTCCACTCGTCTCCCCGAGGAGGCCCCCGAGCGACTTTTTTTCCATCCGGACGGCAAAATTCGGCCCAGTCGCGCTCCCGGTTCCTCGTTTTCGTCCGAATTTGGCCCTTCATCCATCCGGCGAGCCCACGCCATCCCCGGTCCCCAGGGGAGCTATCGGGGAGTCCGGACGAGTGAAAAGCGGGGAAGGGCCCGATCTGTCGGTGACTGGATACACAGTTAGAGGAACCTTTCTCTGATAAAGAAATTGAGGATGTCATAAAGGATTTGCCAAATGACAAGTCACCAGGACCTGATGGTTTCAATAATGAATTCTTCAAAAACTGCTGGCAAATTATTGGAGAGGATGTCAAGGATCTGATAAGAAAATTCTATGAAGGAGACTTAAACATGGAAAGTATTAATACTTCCTATATTACCCTCATTCCAAAGATTGATAATCCTCTGCACCCAAGTGACTTCAGACCAATTTCCTTACTCAATTCTGTTCTCAAGATCATCACTAAACTGCTGGCTAATAGACTACAGAAAATAATCCTTCAACTTGTCCATAAGAATCAATATGGATTTCTGAAACAAAGATCTATACAAGACTGCTTGGGATGGGCTTTTGAATATTTGTTTCAATGTCATAAATCCAAGGAGGAGATTGTTATCCTTAAGCTTGACTTTGAAAAAGCTTTTGATAAGATTGAACATAGCACAATTCTAGAAATTCTTAAAGCAAGAGGTTTTGGAGCAAGATGGATTAATTGGATTAAAATGATTCTAGGTTCTGGTACCTCAGCAATCCTTCTTAATGGAACTCCTGGGAAAAAATTCTATTGCAAGAGAGGGGTAAGACAAGGGGATCCACTTTCACCCTTACTTGTTTGTGTTAGCGACAGATTTACTTCAATCTATACTTGAACAAGGCCATGTCACAAAATTTGATTGAAAGGCCAATACCTTGCGAGCACTGCCCGAGACTTCCCTATAATTCAATATGCGAGATGACACTTTGGTTATTATGAAGGCGGATGCAAGGAATTTAATATGTCTAAAAGCCACCGCTTCAAACTTTTGCTGATTCAACTGGATCGAGGGTGAATTACAACAAATCAAGCATGATACCCATAAACTTAAGTGAAGAAAGGCTCAATCATTTTGCTGCAACAATGAATTGCAAAAAAGGGTCTCTTCCTTTCACATACCTTGGTCTCCCCCTATGTATTGTCAAACCTAGCATGGAGCATTTTATGCCAATTATTCGAGAGAACTCAAACAAGACTTGGTGGAATTGCAGATTTCCTAAACTATGGAGGAAAGCTTCAACTTGTTAAATCAGTACTATCATCCATGCCAATCTTCTTCATGTGCTGTTTTGATGTTCCAGTCTCCATAAAAGAACAAGTGGTGAAATATATGAGACATTGCTTATGGAGAAAAAAACAAACAGAGGTGCAAGCTAATGGCTCTGCTCTTGTAGCCTGGAAGAAAATCTGCAAACCCAAAGAGCAAGGAGGACTGGGAGTTCTCAATTTGGAGATACAGAATAAGGCACTCATGCTGAAAAATCTACATAAATTCTTCAATAACCTTGACATACCACTGGGTACATTTAATCGAGAGATACATATTACAATAATGGAGAATTACCCACAAATAGTTTGGAAGGTTCTTTCTGGTGGAAATCACATCTCAAGCTTCTTGATATTTACAAGGGTTTAGCTAAGTGCTCTGTGGGTAATGGAAGGACTGTAAACTTCTGGACAGATCTATGGGAACAAAACTGCTTACACCAAAGATTTCCTCATTTATTTACCTTTGCTAAACATACGATCTGGAATGTAGAGAAGGTAATTCATACTTGAGTACTGGAAGATCTATTCCATCTACCACTCTCACAACAGGCTTATGAAGAATATCAAAACTTAGAAGTGATCTGCCAAAATACTCTCATAAGAGTACAAGAAGGCAATGGAGATCAATGGACTTATATTTGGGGGAATAAAGAATTTTCATCACAAAGAGCATATAAAGCTATGATTGGTTTCACTCCTACACCAAAAAATTTCGACAGAATTTGGAAGACCTCATGCCAAGCAAAACATAAATTTTTCTTCTGGCTGCTCTTGCTTGATCGTTTAAACACAAGGAACCTGCTAAGAAGGAAAAACTTCCAGATTCAAAGTTATCAATGTGTTGCAATGGAGTGTCACGTGGAAGAAACACTAGTTCATTTATTCTGGAGGTGTCCTCTAGCTGAACAATGTTGGGATTCTATATGTCCACAGAGAGATAGAAGATTATCCATTATGGAAGCCTTTGAGGAGATGAGAACATTACTAAAATTACCATTTGCAATGGATGTGTTAATTCTAGCAGCCTGGGGAATTTGGATTGTCAGAAATAATAAGCTCTTTGAGAATAAAAGTGCCACTTTCAGGTCCTGGAAAGCTATTTACACTCAAGAGTTGAGAATGCTGGTGCACAGAATGAAGAAAAAGCACGCTACCTCTTTTAAAGAATGGCTTCAAACCATAGTTTAGATTAGATTTCTTTATCTTTCCTGAGAGTTTCTCACTCTCTTTGTAATTCATACTCTTGTACTATTTTAATATTAATAAAAATTGCAGTGGGTTAACCCCACTGTTTTACCCTCAAAAAAAAAATCCCCCTACCCCTCGTATCTCTCTCGCCGCCGGCACCACCCCGCCGGCTTGTTGCCCAGATTCCGCCGTCCCTCCTTGCCACCTGCCTATATTCCGCTATCTTTCGACGACGCCCTATCTGCCTGCCTGTTTTTCGACGACGGCCTACTCCTCGTCGTTCGCGTCTCGGCTAGCCTCGACCACGCCCGTCAGGTGTTCGTCCATTTGCCTCGCCAGCCATGGACTCGGACGAAGAGGAGGAGCAGATGTTCGTCGAGCTTATGCGAGAAGATATGGCAGCTGCCGCCCAAGACGAGGAGCACATGATGATCCTCGGTTGCTTATCAAGCATGTACGCCGTGGTGGCAACTGGTCGACGTGGTGGGTCGGCACCAGGTCGCCGAACTTGTTAAAATTTTATGTCGAATTTGTTTGAAATATGTCAAATGGCCGAGGTTGGGGGTGTCCTGCCGGGGGGACGGCTGGAACTTCGGCGCTCCCCAGGCCAAATTTTCCTCCAATCTGGAGGAAAATTTCGCCGGATTTGGGCGTGGGGAGCGCCAACGAGTGGAGATGCTCTAATCGCCTCAACCTCCCACATACCACACAGGAGGAGTGACAAGGTACTAACTTGTCAATGCCTACAAGTAGTAGACTAGGGTTTCGTTGGATGTAGAGGGCAAGTAGATCTCGAAGGTTTCAGCCGAAAAGTACTCGACGATGTAAAAGCTAGGGTTCGTGAGATAATGATTCGATTCTTTCTTTGTCCCTCGAGTCCCCCTTATATAGGAGGTGGAGCCGAGGGATTCGTGATACACAAGTTTACAGAGTCCGGGAGGGTTTCTAACCCGTCCCGCAAGATTACAAATAATGCTTCCTATTACAACTCTAGCTTTCCTTAATAGTATCTTGGGCTTCCGAATCTTCTTATCCTTCGGGTCGTGGGCGTTCAGTAAACCCCGGGTACCTTCTTCGGCAGGCCCATTGGGGATGCCTATGTCAGTAGCCCCCGAGATTTTGTTTGAATCGTAGAGTCAGGGAAAATCTCCACCTTTATATTTATTAGATAACTTTGAACTTTACCACATATCTTTGCATACGAATATCTGTATTGTACAGGGATAATGGTAGTTGGGGCTAGTTCATCTGACGGATCAGGTACTAGTTAACTGCTCTAGTGGTAATCCGCAAAAACCTACTTCAAGATCACGTCCCCGGACATGATCTTGGGATACTGGTGTAAACTTCGACAGGCGCCGCTTAAGGTCTTACCATTCTGTCGAGTCCCAGTCATATTTATCGGGTACCTAACGCGTCCGTTAGGATTTTTCTTCGTATCTGTTGATACGGAAAAAAGTAGCAAACCGACGTCAGAGACGGCGCCACGCCACGCAGAACGGATCCGGGGTCTTACCTTCGCAAAGTTTTGCGGCATTCAGAAATTATTCGCAACTTTGGCGTTCTGAGAATATATTGTCGAGTGCTTATTCGGCTGTTGGAATAGCACATTTTATTGAGTCAACGGATGACTTATATTGCTCTCCCGATGGGAGTATATGTAGAGTTATTTATATAACTCGAAATATGCTCACTTTTTCTTTTTCTCTCTCTTTTTTATAATTTCATCGGACACGCGAACAGCGTTCCCGATGGGAGTAGCCCCCGAGGCTACATCCAAGGACTAGTGCTTGGTTGTAGGCTCAACACTTTAATGCCTCGTGTCGCTATATTGTCATTCTTTCTCGAACTTTTATATCTATCGGGTGCGCGAACAGCGCTCCCGATGGGAGTAGCCCCCGAGGCTATGGACAAATGCTTGCATTTGATTATAGGCTCTCGCCATTTCTATTTTGCCATACTAGAATTTTTACCTTTTTTGCAAAGTAGCCCCCGAGCATTTGGGCAAAAACTTGTATTTGATCAAAGGCTCTCGAAAAAATCAAGAATCTTCTGTTGTCGCCATTTTTACGAACCTTCGTTGCCGAGGTATTCTCTTGCCAAGGTGACATCATTGCTGACGATAGCCACGATCACTTTATCAGGAAAACGCGAGAACTTCTCTCTCACTGTCTTGCGGGCCCAATTTACGCATCGTATTGATATGTCGTGCAAGTGGGGGACACACGTCCTCCGCTTTTCCTGGCGCACGTACTGTAGCCCCTGTGCTTTCTTGTCTGTATGAAATTACTTTTTACCCCTTGTCCACGTGTACACCATCTGTCCCGCAATCTCTCGATCCAACGGCGCGTCGATTCACCGCACCTCTATATAAAGGTATCGTCTTCCTCCTCTAGTCCTTTCGCTCGCGCCGCCTCCCAGCTTCTCCTCTGCAAAATTCTCCATTGCTCCCATTGCTTCAAGCACTCAACCACACTCACATCCTTCTCCTCCAAGCTCATTGATGCCGCCTCGCATCTGTTTGACTAGGCATAGTACTCCAGAATCGAAGATGGCCACGTCGGATCTGGGAAACACCGAGTGGGAGAGATCCAAGATCTCTGCCCAAGACATCAACCTACTCAAGAAGATGGGTTTCAACAAGAAGGAGAACTCGCTCCGCTTCCCCAAGGAGGAGAGCTATCCAAGGCCTCCAATCGAGTATCGGGTCAGTTTTGTCGATCACCTCATCCGAGGTCTTTCTCCTCCAATCCACGAGTTTCTTCGGGGTCTTTTGTTTGTCTATGGGCTTCAACTGCATCAGTTGACGCCCAGTTCCATCCTCCACGTGTCGATTTTTATCACACTGTGTGAGTGCTTCCTCGGAGTCCAACCTAATTGGGCTATGTGGAAACGTATCTTCTGCCTTCGCCGTAATGGCTCCCACGGCGTCACCTACAACATTGGCGGCGTTGTTATCTATGTTCGCTCTGACGTCGAATATTTTGACGTCAAATTCCCCGACTCCGTCCAAGGTTGGCGGAAGAAGTGGTTGTATATCCATGAAGAAACCTCCAATCCATTGGAGGACAACATTGCCCCGTTTGACGGAGAAGCAAAAATCCTTCGCCGCCATTCCTGGGATGCTGAAGCTACCGAAGCTGAGAAGTTGGCGACAGAAGCGCTGATGACTCGCATCCATCAGCTGCAGAACACCCGCGGCAAGGAACTTTCGGGTATCGAGAGTGCTGCCTATTTCCTTAGGATTAGAGTGCAGCCTCTCCAGGCTCGCAAAAATCACCTCTGGAAGTACGCAGGTGAAGAAGATGTCGACAGGCTCTCAAAAGACCTTCCTTTGAAGGATTTTGAAAAGCTTATCCGCAAAATCTCATCGCTCAACAAGAAGGATCCGATTCCATCCTCTTGTCGCATTATGCCATATAGTGCCGCCAATCCCCTCCCCAAGGTAATTTTTCCTCTTAGTTGCTATATTGTCTCCTCGAGTTTTACTATTTTTATCGACTTCTATCTTGCTAGCTTTTCTTGTATTACTTCTTTTTTATCGACACTCTTTCTTTTTCTCAGAACCACCCTGTTCTTGCTTCTCTTCCTCCTCTTCCTGAGGGTGGAGAAGTTGAAGAACGTACTGTTGTCGATGATGACAACCAGGGTACTTCTCGCCCTGAGAGTGAAGTCGCGGGTTCTCAGAAATCCGCGGCTTCCTCTGAAAAAGAAGCCAATTCTGAGGCCACTGCCTCGACACACTCCCTTCCTCCCGCTGTTTCTCCAAAGAACAAGAGGAAGAGGAATGAAGTCGAAGATTCCGGCACCTCCAAAGCCGAAGAAGTTGGTCCTTCCGAAGGGAAGACAGCTTTCGACCCTTACTTGGATGCCCTTGTCAGCTCGTAAGTCCTTATCACTCTTTGTTGTTTATCTTGCAAAATACTTGTCGTCGTTTTTCCTTATATTGTCGACGTTTTATTGCAGTGGTGATGAGGAAGAAAATCCACCTATTGACGTGGCTGCTCGAACGAGTACGTCGCGTACTTTAGTTTTTTCGGATGTTCAGCCTGATGTGGAGGAAACTTCGCCTCCTCAACAGAACGTCGAGCATCCAACTCCACTTGCAAGCCCCCATGTCCCTTCGCCAAAGAGGGCTAGGGTCGAGCCAACCACAGAATCTGCTCTTCAACCTGGTGGCTCTGCAACTCCTCTTCTGGATAACGTAAGTTGCTTACTTCTCCTTTTTTGTGCAAGAAACTTTTCGGTGCCTATGAACTCTCATCTCTTCGTTTTTTTTTACTTTTTGCTGTCGATCTTTTTACCTTATTTGACACTTACTTCTCTTTTTCCTTTGTCAGCCCTTGATGAAGGAATTCATCCGCCTTGGTACCCAATTTGTCGGGTACCACGATTATGCTAAACAAGCCGAAGGTAATACTCTGCTACTTCTTTTGGCAAATCGACGTCTTCCTCCTTTTCTTGTCATGATTCTGATTTCTGTCGACTATTTTGTTAGAAAATCTTGCGGAAGCCAACAAGCGTGCTTCGACACACTTGCTCGTAAGCTGGAGCAAAGTGAAAAAGGTCGTAAGAAGGCTGAAGCGGATGCCAAAAGGCTAAGGCGAGAGGCCGCCACCGTCGAAGATCTTCGAAAGAGACTTCATGAGGCGGAAACCTCTTTAAGTGAGCATATAACCGAACAATGCTGCTCGCGAAGAGGCAATTATCAAGCGCACTGGCGTCGCGAGCCGTCGTTTTGCCAGTACGTGCCCAAACTATTTTGACTTCCTTGAACTTACTTTTCTTTTCTTGCTTACTTATCAATAAATTTTTGCCTTAGCAGGAAAAATGTGTCAAGAATATGAACTTAGAGATCCTGAGAATGATCCCCTTCTTGACGCGCTTTCTCTCCTTGAGATTCATGGAGACGAGGCACGCGAAGGTCTTGCTGAAGCTGGGGTGGGACTGTCGCAGCTGTACCCTTACTTCTTCCCGAAGAAAGAAGAACCCGCGCCATTTCCTGCTCTCGCCAAGTGCTTCAATACTCCCGAAAATCTTGGGCTCAAACTTCGTCAAGAAGGTTTGAAGGTTGGCGTTGAAGGCACTATTGCCCTGGTTGCCGATAGCCAACAAAATATCGGCTCGGACTAGGGTTGGCGACACGCAGGAGATGGAGACCAACAAGTGGCAGTCGCTGATCAAGGCTGCGAAACCGAACTCGAAGAAGGTCCTCGCTTATCTTGGGTGCAAGCCAACTCCAGCTCCAAGCTCATCCAAACCGGAGGTCCAGTAGACCACCCTGTCTTTCCTTTTTTTTTCTTTTTCTTTCTTCCTTTTGATGCTGTCGCCAAAGTAGCTTTTGGCGACACTTATCCCACTAGCTCCATTGTAATGCCTTGTAATTATTCTAAAAATCAATGGAATTCTATTTTGCTTGATGATTGATGTCGAACCTTTTATTTTCAGTTGATATTTGATAACTATACTCCAACTCCAGCTCCTTCCGATATTTTGCCTACTTCTTCTCGCTCGAAGAAAGTGCTTGTTAATACTGAACTTGGTGAAGATTCTTCGAGTAAGAATTTATCGCAAGATTTGGAAGAACTTCGTCAACAGCTTCAGTATGCGAAGAAGCAAACACTTGTGATGATGGAGCAATCTCGCAAGGCATCCGAAAAAGAAAAAATTGCACTTCAACAAGCTCAAGAAGCCATAGCTGCCAAGGAAGCCGCCGTTTCTGAAGCTGAAAAGGCAACCACCCGAGAGAATTTTATGCTCGAATTGATGAATGAAGCCAGTGTGGATATGTCAGGTATGCTTTTTCAAATCAAAACTTCTTATGCCTTCTTGTTGTATCCTCTTTTTTTTTGAAATTCCTGTGCCGTTGCCAAATAGGTTCCTTTCTCGACGCTGCTGCCGAAGACGAAAGGGTAAATGCAAGGACAAATCTTCTCATTAACCTTTCTCTTGACCATGGTTCTCTGTTCTGGGCCACTCCAGAGTGGACCCGACGAGTTGTCAGGTTTCAAGACCGCGCCTGTCAGGTTCGCGAGTTCCTTGATTTCTGCACCAAAACATTGTCCCTGGTTTACCAAACGATGTTTCCTCGGAACGAGGCACCCGACACTCTTCTTGGTTTGATGGAGAAATTTCGGGATGCTCCTCGAATCCATGGATTTGTTCGAGCCCAGCTATCTGCCGGCGCCAGGTTTGCTATGATGATGATCAAAATCTATTATCTCAAATTTGACATGAGTCAAATTGTTACCAAGTGTTTGGCCAAGATGGCGAAAAGGAAAATGGATGTTGGCAAAATTGATGATCATGTGACCCCTGTGGCAGAAGATATGATGGATGAACTTCTTCGGATGGACGCTGAGTTCTTCGTGAAGGGTAGCTATGCTGAACACAGTACTCGTACTGTAAATCGGATGACCATAGATAATATACTAGGTCGCAATTGACTCGTTGAGTTTTCTCAGGAGTTGCCTCTTGTATGTTGTAAACATATTCTATATTGTAAAGTCAATAAATGTTTCTATTTTTCCTCATCAAGCCCCCGAGTGTTTCGGTGGTAAATTTCTTTGTTGTGTATGCGAGGTTTTAAACCAAGGCAACTAAATTATATTGAATATGCTATTTTGCGGGTACGAGCCCCCGTGCCTTCTTGTTGATCGCTATTTTGTATCTTCGTTTATTTTGCGAGGTGTTTTTGCACCAAGGCAAAATATTTTCGGGAATATATATTGTAAATCTTGGACGTAAGCCCCCGAGCCTGTTGAAGAAAAAGATATATATCTCGTCTATCTTTAGTATATTGCAGCATCGCGAGCCCGCCTCATCAAAAACCTTTTCCGGTCCCACTCGGTGCCCCGAAAAAGGAAAAGAGTGCGTCTGAAAACTCGCAGGCGTTTCAGTACATTGTATTTTTACAAGGAGGACTATATTTCGACACTAAGCGTAAAAACGCCTTAGCTGTGCCACGTTCCAGGGGTTTTTCTCGGGAGCCCCTGACTTCTTATCCTTGATCCTATATGCTCCTCCTTCGATGATTTCCGTGACGATGTAAGGGCCAAGCCATGGTGACTCTAGTTTTTCAGTACTTTGTTGATTGAGTCGTAGAACTAGATCTCCCACCTGAAAGGACCTTGGTCTCAAACGTCGACTATTATAGTTTTTCAAGTCTTGCTGATACTTGGTGACCCGTGACAGTACTTCGTCTCTGGCCTCATCCAATGCATCGACATCGTCTTCCAATGCCTTTCTAGAAGCTTCTTCATCATACTCCGTGACTCTTGGGGAATCATGCTCTATCTCTATTGGCAATACACTGCCTCAACTCCATGGACCAGAAAAAACGGAGTTTTCTGTGTCGCCGTATTTGGTGTTGTTCGATTACTCCACAATACACTCGGCAGCTCCTCTGGCCATGTGTGCCGAGCTTTTTCCAATGGTCCTAACAAGCGCTTCTTGATACCGTTGCAGATGATACCATTGGCTTTCTCGACTTGACCGTTGGTTTGTGGATGTGCGACTGACGCGAAGTGCAATTTGATGCCTACCTGCGCACGAGTATGCCTTGAATTCCTTGGATGTAAAGTTACTGCCGTTGTTCGTGACAATGCTGTGAGGTACTCCAAACCGAAAAACAATGCTTTTCACGAACTTTATTGCAGATGCTGCGTCTGGTGAATTTATCGGTTTGGCTTCTATTCACTTGGTAAATTTGTCGAAAGCGACGAGCATATACTCGTATCCTCCTGGCGAGGCTTTATGTAACTTTCCCACCATATCAAGGCCCCATTGAGCAAAGGGCCAGGACAATGGTATTGGCGTCAACTCTGCTGCCGGAGAATGAGGTTTCGTGGCAAATCTCTGGCACGCGTCACAAGTTCGTACTATCTCCTTTGCATCCTCGATTGCTGTCAACCAGTAAAATCCAGCTCGAAAAACCTTGGCGGCAATAGCTCGGCTACTCGCGTGATGACCACATATCCCCTCGTGTACATCTTTCAAGATTATCCTTCCTTCTTCGGGTGTGACGCACCGCTGTAACACGCCCGAAATACTGCGTTTGTACAACTCCCCTTTGATCACTGTAGAGGCTTTGGACCGTCTAATGACTCGCCTTGCTTCAACTGGATCGTCGGGTATTGTTTTCCTTAGGATGTATGATATGTATGCTTGCATCCATGGTATTTGCACCATCAACACTAGATCCTGTTCCTCTTCTTCTTCTAGTATTTCTTTTGCAGCCCCCGAGGATTTTTCCTCCTTCTCCTTCTTCTTTGATTTCTGCGGCTTGGTAGATCTCTCTGTTATTTCCTCCCAGAACACACCTGGTGGAATTGCGAGGCACTGCGACCCGATATTTGCAAGAACATCGGCTTCATCGTTGCTCAGTCTGCTTATATGATTTACCTCGCATCCATCAAATAATTTCTCGAGCTCGTTGTACACTTCTTTGTATGCCACCATACTATCATTGACCGCGTCACATTGGTTCATGACTTGCTGAGCCACCAATTGTGAGTCGCCAAAGATTTTTAGTCGAGTTGCGCCACAAGCTTTCGCCATCTTCATCCCGTGTATAAGAGCTTCGTATTCTGCCTCATTGTTTGACGCGTTTGGGAACGTCATCCGTAAAACATATTTTAATTTGTCGCCTTCAGGTGATATGAGTATCACGCCTGCTCCAGCTCCCTCTAACCTCTTGGACCCGTCAAAGTTCATAGTCCAGGTTCTCGATAAATCCGGAGGTCCTGTATTTTGTAGCTCCATCCACTCGCGATGAAATGCGCGGAATTTGCGACTTTATTGCTTTTCTTTTTTCATACGTGATGTCCCGAGGAGAAAGTTCTATTCCCCAAAGGGAGACACGACATGTAGCTTCTGGATTGTTTACTATATTGGATAAAGGCGCCTCGTTAACCACTATTATCGGATGCGCCAAAAAATAGTGCCGCAACTTTCTTGCGGTTGTAAACACTCCATATGCTAGTTTCTGGTACTGCGGGTACCGCTGTTTTGAAGGCGATAAAACTTCACTGATGAAATATACCGGCCTCTGCACTCCATGAAGTTTTCCTTCTTCTTCTCTTTCGACAGCGAGTGTCGTGCTGACCACTTGGGGTGTAGCCGCAATATATAACAGGAGGGGTTCCTTCTCTTTAGGCGCCACCAAGATTGGTGGTGTCGAGATTGTGCGTTTAAGATCCTCGAAGGCTCTATCCGCTTCTTCATTCCACTGGAACTTCTCTCCTTGTTTAATTAAGGCGTAAAATGGTAAGGCCTTTTCTCTCAACCTGGCAACGAATCTGCTTAAAGCTGCGACTCGCCCAGTTAACTGCTGTATTTCTTTCATCTTTGTTGGCTTCCTCATTGTTACGATAGCTTGGATTTTTTTGGGATTAGCTTCAATCCCTCTTGCTGAGACTAGGAACCCGAGAAGTTCTCCTGCAGGGACGCCGAAAGAACACTTCGTCGGATTCAGCTTGAGACAAAATTTGTCGAGGTTGTCGAAGGTTTCCTTCAAGTCCTCGATTAATGTTGCCCCCTTTTTTGATGTTATGACGACATTGTCAATGTATACTTGTACGTTTTTTCTAATCTATGTTGCTAAGCACTTCTGCATCATCCGCTGATATGTTGCTCCCGCGTTTTTCAAACCAAAGGGCATTGTTCTATAACAAAACACGCCGTAAGGTGTAATGAAAGTTGTTTTGACCTCGTCCTCTTCTTTCAATCTGATCTGGTTGTAACCAGAGTATGCATCCAGGAAGGAAAGACGTTCACATCCTGCCGTGGAGTCGATAATTTGATCGATCTTTGGGAGGGGAAAGTGATCCTTTGGACAATGTTTGTTGAGACACGTAAAGTCGACACACATGCGAAGGACTTTAGTGTTTTTCTTCGGGACCAACACTGGGTTTGCGACCCACGTGACCTCTGTATGCAGCTCCTTGATGAAACCAGCTTCTCTTATTCGATCAATTTCTTACAGCATAGCTTTGCGGTTTGGCTCCGAAAAACGTCGTAAAGTTTGTTTTATTGGTCTCGCTAGTGGATCCAAGTTTAGGTGGTGCTCGGCAAGTTCCCTGGGTACTCCTGGCATGTCAGCTGGACACCATGCGAAGATTTTCCAATGCTCACGGAGGAACTCGACGAGCGCCCTTTCCTATGCGAGGTCCATATTTGTCGCGATGGACGTCGTCTTCTTCGGATCTGTCGGGTGAATCTGCACCTCCTTGGAATCCTTTGCAGTGTTAAAGGTTCGCTCCTGATGTCTACGGGTGCTTCTATTCTTGTAGACAGTGTTGGGCCTCCAAGAGCAGAGGTTTGTAGAACGGCAGCAAGTTTCCTTAAGTGGATCACCCAAGGTTTATCGAACTCAGGGAGGAAGAGGTCAAAGATATCCCTCTCATGCAACCCTGCAACCACAAAGCAAGAAGTCTCTTGTGTCCCCAACACACCTAATAGGTGCACTAGTTCGGCGAAGAGATAGTGGAATACAGGTGGTATGAATAAATGCGAGTAGTAGCAACGGCACCAGAAAAGTGCTTTGTTGTCCAGGACTGGTGTGTGGTTGATGGTGGTAATATTGCAGGAAGTATAGATGCAGTAAAACAGTAAACAAACAGCGATAGCGATATTTAGGAACAAGGCCTAGGGATCATACTTTCACTAGTGGACACTCTCAACATTGATCACATAACAGAATAAATAGATAGATGCTAGACTCTACACCCTCTTGTTGGATGATGAACACCACTAATCGTGTAGGATTACACGAACCCTCAATGCCGGAGTTAACAAGCTCCACAATATTCAATGTTCATATTTAAATAACCTTAGAGTGCATAACGAGATCAACATAACCAAACCAAGTACTAACATAGCATGCACACTCTGTCACCTTCACACTACGAAAGGAGGAATAGATCACATCAATACTATCATAGCAATAGTTAACTTCATAATCTACAAGAGATCACAATCATAGCCTACGCCAAGTACTACACGATGCACACACTGTCACCATTACACCGTGCGGGAGGAATAAACTACTTTAATAACATCACTAGAGTAGCACACGAGATATATTGTGATACAAAACACATTGCAATCATAAAGAGATATAAATAAGCACGTCACTATGCCATTCATAACGGTGAATAAGTATTCCGTGAAATATATCCTAAGAGACCCACACGGTGCACACACTTGTCACCTTTACACATGTGGGACAAGGAGTCTCCGGAGATCACATAAGTAAAATCCACTTGACTAGCATAATGACATCTAGATTACAAGCATCATCATATGAATCTCAATCATGTAAGGCTGCTCATGAGATTATTGTATTGAAGCACATAGGAGAGAGATTAACCACATAGCTACCGGTACAGCCCCGAGCCTCGATGGAGAACTACTCCCTCCTCATGGGAGACAGCAGCGTTGATGAAGATGGCGGTGGTGTCGATGGAGG
This sequence comes from Lolium rigidum, assembly GCF_022539505.1. Taxonomy (NCBI): domain Eukaryota; kingdom Viridiplantae; phylum Streptophyta; class Magnoliopsida; order Poales; family Poaceae; genus Lolium; species Lolium rigidum. The sequence continues at coordinate 210,592,754 of NC_061510.1, forward strand.
AGCCTTCCGGGGCACTTCCCCGTCCCGGCGGCGTGCGGGAACGGAGACTCCTGTCCCCCAGATCTTGGCTTCACGATGGCGGCGGCTCTGGAAGGTTTTCTCTGGTTTCGTCGAACGTAATAGGGTTTTCGCGACAGAGACCTTAAGTAGGCGGAAGGGCAGCCTCGGAGGGGTCCTGGTGGGACCACACACTAGGCCGGCGCGGCCAGGGCTTGGGCCGCGCCGCCCTATTGTGTCCCCACCTCGTGGCCCCACTTCGTTTCCCCTTCGGACTTCTGGAAGCTTCGTGGAAAAATAGGACCACTGGGCATTGATTTCGTCCAATTCCGAGAATATTTCCTTACTAGGATTTCTGAAACCAAAAACAGCAGAAAACAACAAGCGGCTCTTCGGCATCTCGTTAATAGGTTAGTGCCGGAAAATGCATAAATATGACATAAAGTATGCATAAAACATGTAGATATCATCAATAATGTGGCATGGAACATAAGAAATTATCGATACGTCGGAGACGTATCAGCTCCTTGTTAGGCCTCCCGGCATCTGGTAGCACATCATAATCAGTCGTAAGCCTGGACTCTATGTATTCTGCTTGCATCCCGAAAGTTTCTGACAGTCGATGAAAATCCTTGTCACATTTATCGGCTAGCGCAAAGCTTCCTTTGACTATAATTGGTCCCTTAGGTCCAGGTAACCTCCACAACAAATATGTATAATGTGGTACCGCCATAAACCTGGCATATGCTGGGCGCCCCAACAAAGCATGGTACTGTGATGGGAAATCCACGACTTCAAACTCCAGCCTCTCTATCCTGTAGTTTTCTCGACTCCCAAACTGAACGTCGAGATTGATCTTCCCCAACGGATAACTTGGCTTCTCTGGCGTAATTCCATGGAAACGCGTATCGGTTGGCTTTAGATTTGCTAGAGATATATTCATTTTCCTTAATGTATCTGCATACATAAGGTTTAGGCTGCTGCCTCCATCTATGAATACTCGTGATACGTCGAATCCCGCTATTACTGCTGGTAGGATAAGTCCTGACTGCCTTGGTCGAGGAACTTGCTGCGGACGATCCCGCTATTGTGAAGCCAATATCTTGCCCTGACCAATTGAGGTACTCAATCGTTGGTGGAGGCATCTTCTCTGCCATGAACACCTGTCGCGAGATTACTTTCTGAGCTCTATTGGACGGCCTGCCTTTCTGAATCATCGAGACCGCTCCATTGGAGTTGGGATCAACGTAAGGTGGTGGTGCTGGTGCTGCCGCTATTACGAGCTGATATCGATTTTCGTCCGTAATTGCGGGAGGAGGTGGCAAGTGGATCTCACTCCCGGGCCCCTGGGGGTTTCTATTTCTTGTTTGTGTATTGGCTATCCACCGCAACTCGTAGCATTGCTTGGAAATTCCGACAGGTCCTTCTGCGGATGTCTCGACTGCCTTCTCCCATTGTTGTCGAGATAAAAATGCATCTGACATGGCCCGTTCATCATATCTTCGGGAGTTACAAAAGGTCTCTGAAATCTCGACCCGCTATTTTGCCTGTTATTTCGAGAGTCATCTCTGTTGTCGCCTTGCTGTGCATTACTCCTTTGATAATCATCCCTATTGTTTCCTCCATTGTTTCCCCGAAACCCAGCCGATATTTGGCCAGGGGCATCGTAACTCGAAAATTGTCGAGAAAATCGTCGTCTATTTTGAAAATTTCGATCGACGGTCCTCCTCTGGTGATCTGTGTCGTTTATTATGTACAGCATCCTCGCCATCTGCCCATCTGTTTGCTATTTCCATTAATGTTGATATTGTCCTTGGGTTGGTTCTTCCCAAGTCCTCCACAAAATCTCCTCGTCGAACTCCTGCTACAAACGCATCTATCGCTCTCTCGTCAGATATGTTTTCTGCCGAGTTTTTGATAATGTTCCACCTTTGAATGTACTTCCTCATTGATTCATCATGCTTTTGTCGACATGATCTCAACTCCTCTAGTGTCGCAGGTTTTTTGCAGGTTGATCGGAAATTCTTGACAAACACGTCCTCAAAACTGTCCCAACTGTCGATGGAACCTGGGGGAAGCTTCTTTATCCACGATCTTGCGGCTCCACTCAAATGTATTTGAATTCTCTGCATGGCTGTTGCTCTAGTTCCACCTATCAATTTTACCATCTCGAGGTAGTCGACTAGCCAATTCTCGGGATCTTGCAGGCCATCAAATTTCTTGAAACTATCGGGTAACTTGAATCCTGATGGGACTCGAGTTTTTCGGACCCGTCGCGTAAAACACGGGAGTCCACACATGTCTTCTTCAGCCAAATCTGGTGACTGCCGATGTTCTCTTCTATCTTGTCGCGCTCTATCTACCCTGGCTTGAGTCACCGTATCTCTGACTCCACTTGCTCTTGGTGGATCTTGCACTGCTGCAGTAGGTCTCGGGCTATTTTGTCTTGCAGTTCCTTCGGGATGTGTGGCTGCGAACGCTGCTCCCATGGCTCCACACCCTGCCATTGCCATGTTATACAACGCTTCTCTTGGATCCCCGGGAGGTGGCCTTGACGCTAGGATGAAAGCTTGCGTTGCCATGTATCCTGCTTCCGGTGTTTTTGGAATAATATTCCCCCTCGTGTCGATTGACATAAAAGACATATCGAGGTTTTGAATTAAAGTCTCTCTTTCAACTTCAGGTATATTTTGCAGCCGAGATCTTGCTATCCTTCGAGCTTCCCTATGACTATCTCCCGAAGTTCCTGACTGTCAACTTAATTCCGCTCTTCGCCTGCTTGATGCAGAAGCTGCCTAATTTCTTCTATTCAGAGCAGCTGTCTGTTTTTCCAATTCTCTTCCAGCTCGAGCGAGCCTATATTGGTAGGCCTGCAATTCTTCTGTCGTAGCAGTTGTCGCCATTGGTTCTGAACCATCCATAGCTCTTGCGGCTCTATCACATGCTGCTTGTGGGAGTTGAACCCTAATACGTGGTGTAGGCCCGACATATTTATTGCCCAAACCTCGCCTTAGGTCAGAGGGATCGACATATGGATTTCCCAATTCGTCGAAAGCCTCTGATGTTTCCTCCAAATCGCGACTTGCTTCTCCAATGGCGTAAATCTGATGATATTTTGGATTCTGAACCTTGCTGGGTTTGGTGACACCATCATAGAGATTGGTGAAGACCTTTCCAACAGTGATGGATTTGTCGATGAAGTCGAAGCTGTCGATGCTACTCGAGTCATCGCTTATATAGGAGTCCGCGGATGACTCGAAGGACATGTCGCTGAAGATCTTGGCGAGTTTTTTGCTTGCTTTGGTGCTGATGAAGCGTGGCGACGAAATCTCCTCGTCGCCTGACTCGATGGATGATGCTGAGCTTGAAAAATCGGGATCGACCGCCGATAATCCCGACGAGATCGGAATTTCGAGACGATACGCTCCTTCTTTCTCGACGCGGAAGTGGAACTTTCCGAACGTCATCTCCATGGGCTCCTCCAGATACGCATATGCATCCAAACGGGAGGGCGGGTGAGGAACAAAATCAACGAGACCAGTTTCGATCTGTTTACCTCTTGTCCATGATGTTGCTTGCTATCGACGAAGTCGACGATCTTGAACGTGCCATCGAGATCAGCTCCTTGTCGCCTCTAGATCCCACAGACGGCGCCAATTGACAAGGTACTAACTTGTCAATGCCTACAAGTAGTAGACTAGGGTTTCGTTGGATGTAGAGGGCAAGTAGATCTCGAAGGTTTCAGCCGAAAAGTACTCGACGATGTAAAAGGTAGGGTTCGTGAGACAATGATTCGATTCTTTCTTTGTCCCTCGACTCCCCCTTATATAGGAGGTGGAGCCGAGGGATTCGTGATACACAAGTTTACAGAGTCCGGGAGGGTTTCTAACCCGTCCCGCAAGATTACAAATAATGCTTCCTATTACAACTCTAGCTTTCCTTAATAGTATCTTGGGCTTCCGAATCTTCTTATCCTTCGGGTCGTGGGCCTTCAGTAAACCCCGGCTACCTTCTTCGGCAGGCCCATTGGGGATGCCTATGTCAGGAGAGACGTCGTCGCCACCTCCACCTCCCACACACCGCACGCTGCTGCCTCTGCATCCACCTCGAAGACGCCACCGTATCCTCCCAGCACCCCAGGAGGAGGGCCGTCGCCTACCACCACGCCCCCACGGGAGGAGGGACTCCGAGGCATCCACCTCTCACGCGCCATCATCAACATAGCATTCTGCTGCAACCCTCGTGGTGACCTGCCATCGCCCCAACCAGCGAGCTCGTTGGCCCGGAGTCGCCGACGCTGTACGTGAAGGCCAAGTCCTTTCGTGAGAGCAAGTATAATAGATCTTAGTCAGCTGGCTATAAGGTATTCCACATCAACAAAATCTTAGGTGGAGGAAAGAGAAATAAGGAAAAAGAGGAGAGCCGACACTATATCTACAGCCGGGCTACACACATCAACCGAAAAGTTAGAGCCCGCTTGTAGCTTGCTCATGAGCGTTTTGGCTGGCTTTCTCTTCCATGTAGTCTTGCATGTGCATGCAAGCATTGAATATCAGTCCCATTTAAATATTTCATAGAGCTAGACTAAGAGCTGAGCTACTACCTCCATACCGGATTAATGGGTAATTACGCATTTCGAAAAACAAGTTTGACTACTAATTTGGTTAATAAAATATAAGATATATATCACAAAAATTATATTATTAAAAACATTTTTTGAATATGAATCCAACGGTATAATTTTTGTGGCATATATCTCATATTTTGTTGACCAAATTAGTAATCAAACTTGTTTCTCGAAATGCGTAATTGCCCATTAATCCGGTATGGAGGTAGTATTGTACATACGAAGGCGTTAGATGAGCTAGCACGAGTTTACAGCCGGCTGCGTTATTAACCATGCTCCGAGGACACCGCAGCATCGTCTCTCCCCAAACATGAGGCTGTCGCAGAAGCGCCCCGGTCCATTCGTCAGGCCGCCATAAAAGCGTCTCACCTCTGCCCCAGATATTATACTCGCCCGCCAGGACATCATGCTCGCCCGCCGGAGACAAGCTCGTGCCCGGAGATCAGCGAGAACAGTGTCGCGCATCGTACCCAGAGTTAGAATTTTCTTTCTCGACTGGTACGATGGGCTCTATTTGGGCTGGGCCTCTTTTCGGCCCCCTTCGGAACGTGTGAAATTTGCTTCGCCAGACAACCAGTAGAAATCATACTGGTCCGGTTTACGCAGCAGTATAAACGATTTGCGGTCCATTGGATTTATTAAAATGAACGGCTAAAAATTATTTGAGGGTACCACAAAAGACCTCTTCTTTAAAATGCAGAGGGGAGGCCCAAGTAGGTTATGGGGAGATCATTTACTTGGTAATTCAGAACCGAACTCAACATTACTGAAACTTGAGGGGGAGAATACAATTGGGGATATGGATCCCCTTTTTCCAAGTCTCACCTTAAGACAGATGCACATCCAAAGATTTCAAAGAGTAATTTGGTGGCCTTAGCGTTCGATGGTTCGGAATTTAGAAAGAGAATACCATCATCCGCATATACTAGCATCCGTTGTGGTACTACATGTGCACCCGAGAGAGGAGAGAGAATCCCATCTTCTTTTGCCTTGGAGAATAGCAGATTGAGGGCATCCATCACAATTATGAAGAGCATTGGTGATAAGTCATTTCCTTGCCTTAAACCTGTAGCATGCCATATTTTTGACCCGGGAGCACCATTAAGAAGAATGTTAGTAAATGTTGTTCTCAGCAACGTGGCGATCCAATTCAGCCAATAACAACCAATGCCACTCTTCTTCAGCACTTACAGTGAAAACTGCCATGCGACTTGCAATATCTAGTTTCAGGAGAACACTTATATAACTTTTGATTTTCGACGGCTTAACTATTCCTTAATAACCTTGAATTCTTCATGGAGAGCTATGTCTTAAGAAAGGCACCCTTGTTTCCCACAATATTTGGAAGCACTGGTGCCAATCGTCTAGATAAAAACTTTGAGAGTATTATTGTATCAATATGGACAAGGCTTATTGGCCTGAAATCTTTAGGTTCACACATTGTTTTTGGGTAGAAGGGGCATATAAGCATTGTTTATTTCCTCCAGTGCACGACCATCAGACGAGTGAAAACTCTTAAACGCCTAAATAAGATCCTTCTTGATGATCCTTATAACATTTTTTTTAATATAAAAGGCAACAATGAAGTCATTAGGCCCGGGAGCCTTTTTCTTAGGCATTTCCTTGTCTGCTTGACAAATTACTTCATCTGAGAAATAATTTTCTAATTATCCAAATTAGCCCCCATCTTAATGAAGTACCGGTCTATGATACTATGCCTTAATGCAGGAGTTCCAAGCCTCGGTCCAAAGTGTTCAAAATGAGTGCCCTGAGTTTCTTCTTGAGTAGAGACTATACTTTCTCTATCATTCAGATTTCTAATATTTTTTTAGAGAGTGGATTTTTAGAGTAGGTGCTTGGTGCGCAGATACACTGTCTACACTGCATCAAAATTCGTGCTAGCTCTTTTTTCCCTCTCTCAAACAACTTCTCATTTTTATATCTCTCACACCACACAATTTTTGAACTTGAAATTTTACAGATCACTCAAACATAACAACTAGACTATGGTAAAAATATTTTGGATTTTTTTAATATATTTATGTATAAAAATATCAGGAATTTATTTTGAATAATAATTTAAATTTACACAAAAAAATTCCGGACTATTTCCCCCCATTCTATTTATTATTTGCAAGTGGCTTGCCAAAAAATTTAATCAAAATATTATATAATTTGAAGGATATGAAAAAGAAAAAGTCAAAAAAGGGGTGGGTGCGTGGAGCGCACCTGCTCTACCACACTTTTCCCATTTTTTTAAATCCTTCTATGGCTTGCATGAATGTGAAAATAATGGGTATTAGCATCACCCAAGTTTAGCCATGTGAGTCTAGATCTTTGTATCACAACGTTTCTTTCCACGTAGCATAACCAACAATTTCTTTTTGATCTCTCTTCGCAGCCATCTCTCCTGAAAAGACAGCCCTCTACTCTCCTCCGCTTGATCAACCACCCAATAATGATGCTGGCCCAGACAACCTGTTGTATAATGTCTCCAAATATTTCGCTCCAGCTTTGAGAGCTCTAGCGGTTCCTTTTTAAATTTACTATTGAATACCTGTTCCAAGCAAGCTCTCGCAAAGAAGCAAAGTTTTTAATACAAAAATAAAGCAAGTACAGTATGTTGCTTAGTCTTTTCAATTAACACCAATTACATGCTAGCTCGCACGGAAAGTCACATATATTTTTATAATCCATATGACTCAAAAGGATAGCGCAACCATGGTTGTTACTTACGAAAAGAACATGATAGCCAGATGCTTCATGAGGCAAAGCAGCCTTCATTATACGTGTATAAGAGCATCTCCAGTCGCGTCCCCCAAAGGGATTTGGGGGACGCCGGCCAAAAAAACGTCCCAGTCGCATGCCCCAAAGGCCGCTTCGCTCCGGACGTCCCTCAAATATTGTCCGGCGTCCCTAGCCCATCCCCTGTGTATAGAGTCTCCATCGGGGACGCTGGACACAGTTTTTACACTTGCTTTTTGTTTGGAGGTCGCGTTTGGGGGACGTGGCTAGGAAATGGACCTTCTCCAAACGAAAATTTCGTCCGGACGTCCCCCAAACGAAAATTCGGCGCTATTGCCGGACGTCGTTTGGGGGACGCGACTGGAGATGCTCTAAGACACAGAATTGAGTTAACATTTGTTGGGGAGGCTAATGGTGGTTGCATAACCAGAGAAGCAGACAAGAGCTCATGTTGTTCGTGGGATTAATGGGAGGCCACAACTATTTTAACGATATTAAATAGTGCGTTAGTCGAGATTTGAACTTGATCTCTTGGCTCTGATATAATATTAAATTAATACACTAGGCAAGTTTTTAAAAGTCTGAATTGTTAAAAAAAACTAGGCTATACTACCACAATAAGACTGCTCATAGTGGGAGTAACTTAGATAGTAACATCACGCAACCCAAAACATTTTGGTGACATGGCATGCCAATGAATGAAGAAAGAGAGTGAGGTGGTAACTAGCTATGTTACCATAACATCACACACCCCAAGACAAGATGAGTCTATAACATAGTAAATGACACAATGCATGACACCACATATAAGTTACTACCCACTATGGAGGTAGTAACTTAGATTAGTAACATATGTCATGTTACTAGTCTAAGTTACTCCCCACTATGACTAGCCTAAGGTTATTGTAGGTACTAGTATCATGCATACAAAAAAGATGAGTGTCATGCATACAAAAAAGATGACATATCACTATAATTAATGATGAGCTAGAGAGAGCATAGTGGTACGTAGTATCATAGTTAGATACCATATCATACACGCATAACTAAAAAAATATCAAACAAATCTTGTAGTACCCACTTTACTTTAAGATTCTATAGTTCAGTAAGAAAATGATACTGCTACATGATACCAATGTATTATAGAGATAGTATCATATAATAGTATCATGATATATGGTAAAAACACTACCTCCATTCTAAAGTTTAAGGTTTATATTATTTTTAGAAAGTCAAACTATGCCAAGTTTCACTAAGTATTTACTAAAAAAATATTAATATGTAAAATACAAATTCAATATCACTAGATAAATAATAAAATATATTTTCATATGGTATATTGATAGATTTTGTTCTAAAGATTTAGTCAAACTTTATTTGGTTTAATTTTCAAAAAATATAAGACTTAAATTTTAGGATGGAGGTAATACACAATAGTATCATATGCATGATACTGCTATATGGTATGACTAGTCTAACAGCATCCTATAGTTCCGCCATAAGACGCCTTGTGTGTTCCCAAAGATAGTATTCCATTTTCGCTTTTTCACTGAAAAGTGTTGGCTCCATTTCATCTCCCTTGCAGCCTGCCACATCACCATGACCTAACGAAAACAGAAAACCCTCCGGACAACCTACAAGAAGAAGAGACCCAAACTCACCCGAGTAGGCGGCTACATCTTGAAGTAAGAATAAGGTCCTCCTCGTCCTATCCTCGCTCCAGCGTCTTGGGTATGTCCGACGGATCTCATAGGATCTGGTCGGTTTTCGTGTTCGTTGGTGTGGTTTCAGGTTAGTCTCTTTCGATCTACGGTTATCATCTTTGGCGATGATTGCTGATCTGGTGCACTGGTCCTTTTGGGCCTTAGCACGACGACTTGCCGTTTGTCTACTACAACAAGCTCTACTACGACAACCTTTGTCTGGCTCCGGTGATGGAGGGGCGTGGACGGCGGTGCGCCTTCAGCTCGCGCCAGTGTGGGTAGTCGTCTCTAGGTAATCCGAAGACCTGTTTGTAATTTTTATTACTTTTGGTTTTGTTTGCAACTATTGATGATTATTAATAGATTGGCGGAATTTTCGGAAAAAAAAAATGTGCGAAAGAAGGAAGGTAGAACGGCTGTTATATTGGAACTTTGGACGGCTTTATGTGCGGCAATCATCTGCGTGTCGTCGTCTGGTCGTCACGGTGGACGCTTTGTTGGGTCGTTGACGTCCAAGACCCCGCACACGCGCAGCCATGCATCCATATAATCATGCATAGTACTCCCAGCTAAGAAAAGTACTCCCACAGTTTATTTTTTTTAACGGAACTCCCACTGTTTATAATCGTGCATACTACTTTTGCCTAGTTTCCGTAGCAACATTTTCTTAGCTGGGTCAAACCGTAGAGACCAAATCGAATAGTACGTGTAGCTACTAGTAGCTAGTATATGACGACATGCCTGACGATTGACTCCTGCTTACCCAATCATTCCCGTTGCTGCTGTTGACGTGGTGAAGTACGTATGTATGTCCTGTACCTGTCGACGTATCACAAGCAAAAATCTTTTTGCGGCAGCGAAACTCTGTGATTGAAGAAAAAAAACAGCTTTAGTTTGGTGGAATAGTTAGGAAAACAGCCGTCGGTATCTCCCTTTTCCTGATGGATCGGGAATCCAACATTAAACAAACGATGTGACACAGGTTGTTTCGTGTCGTAGTCTAAAAGGAGGAACAAGAAAAATGGAAACATCCTGATAATGTATTCGATAGCTGCGAGGCATGCATCCGGTTTGATATGGGCGGCCAGCGCATGTGCGCTTCTTTTTTTTTTGATAGAGATCCTATCCTACTATGTGTAATTCAGGGTTAAGCAAACCTTGTATATTTCATACATCCCCATATTTCTATTTCTATTTTTATTGCGAAACTCAGTACACATACTTACGTACATACACTCACCTTTATGAACGCAGTCACCCTATCACGCACACCCTATCCCTTCTATTTTCATTTCTTTTGGGTCATCTTGTTCTATCCGTAATTCTGCACTTTATTCTCCATTTAATGATCTTTTCTTCTCACCAACATCGGAGTGGCCATATCAATGTCTTCTTTCTCTTTTTTTTGCTTTTCTCGCCGAGCAATGCAGAAGGCCTAGAAGGACCCAGGTTGCATTAGATTAGATCAAGTTAAGTTTCATATTCCAATATATCTCTTTCACTTCACCACCTACAACCAACAATGCTTTTTTCCCCATCCCTTTTCGTGCCACCATTGCCAAAACAAACCTTCAGATCCTCCCATTTTATTATCTTTGTCATTGTTTGCCACTGTCTCTAGCCTTACCTAGTGGTCCGTCGTGCCAGTGGAGAAGCTAGTTAGCTAAAAAAACGGTATCCTTAGTTTTTGATTGAAAAAATCTTATGAGTTTTAGAATTCCACAGTATCAAGAACCACATTGTTAAAATTTACATGGATTACTCTTTTTTTAGAAACACCTGTAATTTACTCAAAACTTGATACATGCTTTGGATCATAGACCAAAGAAATTGTAAAGTAACTCCTATAACTAAGAACTACAATAAATCTATGTAATCCCTCTTCTTCGTGATAACAATCTCTTTAACAAAAAATGTCTCCCAAGGTTTCGGTGAAAACATTGGAAATAGAATGGAGCAATGACATAGCCACTTGCGCACTTGTACGATCAACAAGATGATAAGTCTTGAACGTTGAACGTGCTTAGGCCAGAATAGTCCCCTATAAGTACAAGGAGTTAGACCAGAATACCTTCACCATAACGCTAGAGGAAAACTCCAACGCCACAACAGACCATACCAACAAAAACAACATGATATACTAACACTCCGTATTGCTTCTACGAGGACATAAACTCAAAATCCGCAATAGCAGACACAATACACGGAAAGAGAAACTCTCTAGCTCCATGGTACAACCCCGTAATGTACCGTTGTGGTAGTTAATGAGGGGAAATACTGGTGTTGTATCTTACTAGCTTTGCACAAAGTCATAAGCAAAAAAAAGTTGCTACCCAATCACATGCATACATATCAACACAATCATTAAATGTAGAGACAATCCTTAAGATACAATGCATTGGGGCTATTGTCTCTTAAAACACACCACTACCTAGGATAACACGCTAAGATATATCCCATTGTGAAAGGCCTAATGCCAAAAAAATCACTGCATTGCAATCTTTTAGCAACAAGTTGAAGAACATGAGGTCCCCCTCACATTGAGATGCCAAGGCGGTGACCAGAGTCGTGGGGTACCGACCGGATTGTGGTGGCGGTAGCGGCTCCTCTCTCCCGCAAAACCTTGGCGACTAGTCGCGTGGTTATATGGATTAGACCTTACACTCTAGTTTCATGGAGTTAAATTTTGGATTGAAATAGTTTCATATGAGTTTCTCGTATCCATAGTTTTGGAACGAAAGACGCAAGCAAAATTTACATAGATTACTCCAAAAGGTTTTGAAAAAATAGATTGAAAGAATATCGTATGAACTTGGCATATTCTTCTTATTCTTTTTTTTTTGTGAAACAATATTCTTCTTATTCTTTTCCCTATGATATCCACTCTACCTGGGGTTAGTGATTTTCCATGCACGTAATCATGACACACTCATGACCTCACCATGATGTATCCATTATTATTGGTGCCTGCCTCGTCTTCCCATCCTCCCTACTTACCCCACCACGGAGACAGTACAGACGACACTGATCACTTCCCTCCATATAAACCCCACCACGCCCACACCCTCAGTACACAACAGAAGCAACCAAACCTCCACACAATTCCAACCAAATCACCACACGGCACACGCACCCGCACCACGGAAATCGGCCCCGACTCACTCAGTCTCAGGGTAGAAACCATGGTGGAGGCCAACGACGTCTGCGTCGGCACGGCGGAGTCTCGCCGCCCACCGCACGTGGCGATGCTGGTGACGCCCGGGATGGGACACCTGATCCCGCTGGCCGAGCTGGCGAAGCGCCTGGCCGCGCGGCACGGCGTCACGGCCACGCTCATCACCTTCGCCTCCACGGCGTCCGCCACGCAGCGCGCCTTCCTCGCCTCCCTCCCGCCCACCATCTCCGCGCTGTCCCTGCCGCCCGTCGACCTCTCCGACCTCGCCCCCGACGCCGCCATCGAGACGCTCATGTCCGAGGAGTGCGTCCGCCTGGTGCCGGCGCTGACGGCGGTCCTGTCGGAGCTCAGGGAGACCACGCGCCTGGTCGCCTTCGTCGCCGACCTCTTCGGCGCGGACTCCTTCGACGCCGCCGTGGCCGCCGGGGTGCCTAGGAGGTACCTCTTCTTCCCGACCAACCTCCTCGGGCTCACCCTCATCATGCACCTCCCGGAGCTCGACGCCACCGTGCCCGGCGAGTTCCGGGACCTCGCCGAGCCCGTCAGGCTCCCCGGCTGCGTGCCCATCCCGGGGAAGGACGTCCTCGCGCCGCTCCAGGACAAGTCAAACCCGAGCTACCGGTGGATGGTGCACCACGGCAAGCGCTACCTCGACGCCGACGCCATCCTCGTCAACTCCTTCGACGCCGTCGAGCCGGGCGCCATCGCGGCGCTACGCGTCCCGGAGCCCGGCCGCCCTCCGGTGTACAACATCGGTCCCCTCATCCAGACCAACGCTGCCAGCCCCGCTCCGCGCGCGGCGTGCCTGGACTGGCTGGACCGGCAGCCTCCCAAGTCGGTCATCTTCGTCTCCTTCGGGTCCGGGGGATCGCTGCCGAGGGAGCAGATGCACGAGCTGGCGCTGGGGCTGGAGCTCAGCGGGCAGCGGTTCCTGTGGGTGGTGCGGAGCCCGAGCGACGAGGGAGCGCTCAACGCCAACTACTACGACGCCGAGAGCAAGAAGGACCCGCTGGCCTACCTCCCCGACGGCTTCGTGGAGAGGACAAAGGACGTGGGCCTCCTCGTGCCGTCCTGGGCCCCGCAGATAAAGGTCCTGGCCCACCAAGCCACGGGAGGCTTCCTGGTGCACTGCGGCTGGAACTCGGTGCTGGAGAGCCTGGTGCACGGCATACCCATGGTCGCCTGGCCGCTCTTCGCCGAGCAGCGGCAGAACGCCGTGATGCTGGCCGACGGGATCGGGGCGGCCATACGAATGCCGGAGACCAAGACGAAGGACGAGATCGCCGCCACGGTGAGGGAAATCATGGTCGGGAAAGGCAAAGGCGCAGAGGTACGAGCCAAGGTGTTGGAGCTGCAGAAGGCGGCGGAGGAAGGTCTCGCCGAGGGAGGAGCCGCCACGGTCGCGCTGGACGAGGTGGTGCGCAGGTGGATATAGAAGGCGGGGAGAACTAGGTGTCCATCGGCGCACACTTGTCAATAGTTTCTCATTGTGTTTGCATCATTATTATCGTGAGCTGCAACTATTCAAACCCCACACTATTGCATCAAACCCCACATATATAGACGGCGGCGACAACTAGGCGTCGGCCGGCACACTTGTCAATAGCTTCCGATTGTGTTTTCATCATCACTGCGAGCCGAAACTGTTCAACCCCCATATTTTATTTGGAAGGTATGCCGTGTCCCACGAATGAAGAGAAATATTATTCCGATTTCAAATTTGCAACATGAAAGAATGCACATTAGCTTGGAGCCGCCTCTTCCAAAGCGTCTCTCAAAGGAATTTGGGCGCGCCGACCAAAAGAGTTCTCAGCTGCGTGCCTCAAAGCCTTTTTTTGTCCGGCACGGTTCAATACGGTGTTCGGCACTCCGAGTGACATAGGCATCCCAAATGGGCCTGCCTAATATAGTACCCGGGGTTTATTGAAGGCCCACTACCCGAAGAATAAGAAGACTCGAGAGCCCAAGATGTATTTAAGGAAAAGATAGAGTTGTAATAGGAAGTGTTATTTGTAATACGGCGGGATGAGTTAGAAACCGTCCCGGACTATGTAATCCTTGTATAGCACGAATCCCTCGGCTCCACCTATATAAAGGGGGTCGAGGGACGAGAAGATCATCGAATCATTGTCCGCAAACCCTAGTTTTCATATTCGTCGAGTACTTTTCGGCTGAAACCTTCGAGATCTACTTGCCCTCTACTTCTAACTAAACCCTAGCCTATAATCCATAGGCATTGACAAGTTAATCCCTTGTCAATTGGCGCCGTCTCGTGGGGATTAGAGGCGTAAGGATCCGATCTCGATGGCACGTTCAAGATCTTCGACATCGTCAACCGGGAGCAACACTATGGATCGAGGTAAACGGATCGCTATCGGTCCCGTTGATTTTGTTCCTCACCCACCCTCCCGTTTGGATGCATATGCGTATCTGGCGGAGCCCTTGGAGATGACGTTCGGAAGGTTCCACTTTCGCGTCAAGAAAGAAGGATCGTATCGTGTCGAAATTCCGATTTCGTCGGGATCGTCGACGGTCGATTCCGAATTTTCAAGCTATGCATCATCAGCCGAGTCGGAAGAAGAAACTTCGGCAACACGCTACGTCGGCACCGGAGCGAGAGAGAAACTCGCCAAAATCTTCGACAACGCATCGTCCGGGTCATCCGCGGACTCATATATAAGCGATGGCTCAAGCGATGTCGACGATTACAACTTCATCGACAAATCTCTCACAGTGGGCAAGGTCTTCATCAATCTCAACAATGGTGTCACCGAACCCAACATAGATCTGAGTACAAAATATCATCAGATTTATGCTATCGAAGATCAAGAGGAAACATCGGAGGCTTTCGATCAATTGGGAAATCCTTTTGTCGATCCCTCGGATCTAAGGAGAGGTATGGGCACTAAATACGTCGGGCCCACACCACGCGTCGAGTTCAACTTCCACGAGCAGCACTGGGATAGAGCGGCAAAAGCCATAGATGGTTCGGAACCAATGACGACAACGGCTACAGCTCAAGAACCGCAAGCTTATCAATATATGCTCGCACGAACCGCCCGAGAAATAGAAAAACAGACAAGCTGAGCTAAACGGGAGAAAGGAGGCAGCCACGCATCCGGCGAGAGAAGGGCAGATCTAAGTGGACAATCTAGAATTTCGGGTGATAGCCACGGGGAGGCTCGGAACAGAGGAAGATCAAGGCTACAACACATACCCGAAGCGAAAGAGAGTACTTGGTTCAAAACCTCGACATGTCCTTTATGACGATAGATACAAGAGGAAATATTATCCCTAAGACACCGAAGGCTGGATATATGGCGACACAAGCTTACATCCTCGCATCCAAGCCGCCCCCCGGAGATCCAAGGGAAACACTATACAACATGGCATTGGCAGGAGTTGGAGCTATGGGGACAGCGTTCGTAGCAACGCCTCCCGAAGGAGCAGCAAGGCAAAATAGTCCACGACCTGCGGCAGCAACGGCGGCAGCTCCGGAAGGACCAAGTGGAGCAAGAGACATAGGAGCACAAGCGAGGGTCGATAGAGCAAGGCAAAGCAGAAGAGATCATCGGCAGTCCCGGAGCTTAATGACGAGGATATGTGTGGTCTACCGGTGCTTCACGAGAAGAGTCCGAAAAACTCGAGTCCCCTCGAGATTCAAGTTACCCGATCACTTCAAAAAGTTCGACGGCTTGCAAGACCCGGAGGACCGGTTAATTGATTACCTCGAGACGGTGAAGCTAACTGGAGGAACTAGAGCAACAGCGATGCAAAGTATTCAGGTGCACTTAAGTGGAGCCGCTCGATCTTGGATCAAAAAACTTCCGCCAGGATCTATCGACAGCTGGGAAAGTTTCGAGGACGTTTTCGTCAAAAACTTTAGATCCACATGCAAGAAGCCTGCATCGTTGGAAGAGTTGAGGGCGTGTCGACAAAAGCCAGATGAGTCAATGAGAAAATACATCCAAAGGTGGAACATCATAAAAAACTCGGCAGAAAATATATCTAACGAGAGAGCAATAGATGCGTTTGTCGCGAGAATCGGGCGCGGAGATTTTGTCGAGGACTTGGGAAGGACCAATCCAAAAACGAGTATCCGCGTTGATGGAGATAGCAAATAGATGGGCAGACGGAGAAGACGCTGTCCACAATAAACGACACGAGTCGCCGGAGGAGGACCGTAGTCGAAATTATCGAACGAGGCGACGATTTCCTCGACGGTATCGGAATTACGACGCCCCGGGGCAAATTTCGGCGAGGATTTCGGTCAAATACGGGAGCAAGCAACAGAGATGATTATCGGAGAAGCAATGAGCAGCGAGGCGATAATAGGGACGACTCCGTAACGAGGCAAAATAGTGGGCCAAGGTTTCCACGACCTTTTATGTCTCCCGAAGAAATGCTGAACGGACCGTGCCGGATGCATTTTTTCCTCGGTAGCAATGGGAAAAGACAGTCGGGACACCTGCAGAAAGATTGTCGAAATTTCCAAGCAATGTTCGGATGTGCGAAAACGCTCACGCACGAGCAGCACGAGAGAAACCCTCGGGAGCCTAGGAGCGAAATTCATCTACCGCCACCTCCCGCGATTACAAAAGGCAATCAACACCAGCTCAGAATAGCGGCAGCACCAGCACCACCACCCTATGTTGATCCTAACTCCAACGGAGCAGTGTCGATGATTCAGAAGGGAAGGCCATCCAATAGAGCTCAAAAAGTAATATCGCGACGGTGTTCATGGCAGAGAAAATGCCTCCACCAACGAGTTGAGTACCTCAATTGGTCGGGACAAGACATCGGCTTCACCATAGCGGACCACCCGCAGCAGGTTCCTCGACCGGGGCGATCGGCACTCATTCCGCCGGCGAGTCATCGCGGGATTTGACGTTTCTCGAGTATTCATAGATGGCGGCAGCAGCCTAAACCTCATGTACGCGAGATACATTGAGGAAGATGAACATATCCTTAGCAAACCTGAAGCCAACGGACACAAGGTTCCACGGCATCACACCGGAAAAACCAAGTTACCCATTGGGGAAGATCAACCTCGACGTTCGGTTTGGAACCCGAGAAAATTATAGAATCGAGAAGATGGAGTTTGAAGTCGTGGATTTCCCATCACGAGTACCACGCTTTGTTGGGACGACCAGCATACGCTAGATTTATGGCAGTACCACACTATACATACCTGTTATGGAGATTGCCTGGACCCAAGGGACCAATCACGGTCAAAGGGAGTTTCGCTTTGGCGATAAGTGCGACAAGGATTTCCATCGATTGTCGAAACCTTCGGGATGCAAGCGGAATACTTGGCGTCGAAGAGCATGACCGATTACGACGTATCGCCGGACGTCGGAAGGCCAAACAAGGAATCAACTTTCAACACGAGAGAAAAATTCCAAGGAGGTGCGGATTCACCCGACGGATCCAAAAAGACGACATCCATTGCAAACAACATGGATATCGCATAGGAAAGCGCGCTCGTCGAGTTCCTCCGTGAGAACTGGAAAATCTTCGCATGGTGTCCAGCCGACATGCCGGGAGTACCCGGGGAACTTGCCGAGCACCACCTAAATTTGGATCCAACGACGAAACCAATCGGACAACCTTTGCGGCGTTTTCGGAACCAAACCGCAAATCCATGCTATCGAAATAAATCGACTAGAGGAAGCTGGTTTTATCGAGAGAGATATCTACGAAGCCACATGGGTAGCTAACCCGGTGATGGTGCCGAAGAAAAACACGACGAGTCCTTCGCATGTGCGTCGACTTCACGTGTCTAAACAAGCATTGCCCTAAGGATCACTTTCCCTCCCAAGGATCGATCAAATCATCGACTCCACGGCAGGCTGTGAACGTCTTTCCTTTTTGGATGCATACTCGGTTATAACCGGATCAGATTAAAAGAAGATGATGAAGCCAAGACAGCGTTTATTACACCGTACGGCGTGTTTTGCTACAAGACAATGCCCTTCGGTCTAAAAAACGCGGGAGCAACATATCAGAGGATGATGCAGAAATGTTTAGCAACACAGATCGGGAAAAACGTGCAAGTATACATCGATGATGTCGTCATCACATCAAAAAAGGGGACAACGCTGATCGAGGATCTCAAAGAAACTTTTGACAACCTCGACAAATTCTGCCTTAAGCTGAACCCGACGAAGTGTTCTTTCGGCGTCCCGGCGAGGAGAACTTCGGGGTTTCTAGTTTCAGCAAGAGGGATTGAAGCAAATCCCGACAAAATACAAGCCATAGTAACAATGAGGAAGCCAACAAAGTTGAAAGAAATACGACAACTAACCGGGCGAGTCGCAGCTTTGAGCAGATTCGTCGCCGAGGTTAGGAGAAAAAGCGTTACCATTTTATGCGCCGATCAAACAAGGAGATAAATTCCAATGGAACGAAGAAGCCGATAGAGCTTTCGAGGATTTGAAGCTGAAAAATATCGACACCACCAATCTCGGTGGCTCCAAAGGAAAAGGAACCTCTCTCGCTGTATATTGCAGACCACACCCCAAGTGGTTAGCTCGGTGTTAGTTGTCGAAAGAGAAGAAGAAGGGAAAATCCATGGAGTACAGCGACCGAGTATACTTCGTGAGCGAAGTCTTGTCTCCCTCAAAACAAAGGTACCCTCGGTACCAAAAGCTAGCATATGGAGTGTTCACGACAGACACGAAAATTGCGCCACTATTTTTCGGCACACCCGATCATAGTGGTCAATGAAGCTCCTTTGTCAAATATACTTGAACAACCCAGAAGCTACGGGTCGTGTCTCCCTTTGGGGAATAGAACTTTCCCCTCGGGACATCACGTATGAAAAAAGAAAAGCAATAAAGTCGCAAATACTACCAGACTTCATCGCAGAGTGGATGGAGTTACAAAGTACAGGACCCCCAGATTTATCGAGAACCTGGACTATGAACTTCGATGGGTCCAAGAGGCTTGAGGGGGTCGGCGCGAGAGTAGTACTCATATCACCCGAAGGCGACAAGTTGAAGTACATCCTTCGGATGACGTTCCCTAACGCATCTAACAATGAAGCGGAATATGAGGCTCTCATACACGGGATGAAGATGGCGAAAGCCTGCGGAGCAACTCGACTAAAAATCTTTGGCGACTCACGGTTGGTAGCTCAGCAAGTTATGAACCAATGTGACGCAGATCAATGATAGCATGATGGCATACAAGGAGGTGTACAACGAGCTCGAGAAATTGTTCGATGGATGCGAAGTAAAACATATTAGCGAGATTGAGCAACGACGAAGCCGACGTTCTTGCAAACATCGGGTCGCAGATGCCTTGCAGTCCCACCAGGTGTATTTTGGGAGGAGATAACGAGAGAGATCTACCGAGACGACAAAATCAAAAAAGAAGGAGAAGAAACCCTCGGGGGCTATCAAGGAGAAGCAAGAGGAAGAAGAAGAAGAGCAAGACCTGGTCCTAGTAATACGGATACCATGGATGCAGCCATACATATCATATATCCTCGGGAAAGAAATACCCGGATGATCCGAGTTGAGGCAAGGCGAGTAATCCGACGCTCCAAAGCTTTCACGGTGGTTAAAGGAGAATTATATAAGCGAAGTATTTCAGGCGTCTTGCAAAGGTGCGTTACACCCGAAGAAGGAAGAAAAATTCTAAAGGACGTACATGAAGGAATATGTGGCCACCACGCAAGTAGTCGAGCTATCGCAGCCAAAGTTTTTCGGGCAGGATTCTACTGGTTGACAAGCAATAGAGGACGCTAAGGACATAGTACGAACTTGCGACGCGTGTCAAAGGTTTGCCGCAAAACCTCACTCTCCGGCAGCAGAGCTAGCACCAATACCTTTGTCATGGCCCTTTGCACAATGGGGACTCGACATGGTTGGCAAGTTACACAAATCGTCGCCAGGAGGAAAGGAATACATGCTAGTAGCTGTCGACAAATTCACAAAGTGGATAGAAGCAAAGCCGATAAATTCACCGGACGGAGCATCTGCAGTAAAATTCATAAAAGACCTCGTCTTCAGGTTTGGAGTGCCCCACGAAGCATCGTCACGGACAACGGCGAGCAACTTCACGTCCAATGAATTCAAAGACTATTGCGAAGAGGTGGGTATCAAGCTGAACTTTGCATCGGTTGCACACCCTCAAACCAATGGGCAAGTCGAGAAAGCCAATGGCATCATCTCGCAATGGCATCAAGAAGCGCTTGCTAGGACCACTAGAAAAAGCTCGACATACCCGGCTCGAAGAACTACCAAGTGTGTTGTGGAGCATCCGAACAACTCCAAATACGACGACACAGGAAACTCCGTTCTTTACGGTACATGGAGCGAAGCGATACTACCAATCGAGATAGAGCACAACTCTCCACGTGTCGCGGAGTATGACGAAGAAACGTCGAGGAAAGCATTAGAAGATGATGTGGATGCACTTGATGAAGCTCGAGACGAAGTATTGTCTCGAGTAACCAAATATCAACGGGACTTGAAGAATTACCACGGTCGACGTTTGCGGCCAAGATCTTTTCAGGTGGGCGACCTAGTTCTTCGGCTCACGCGGAAAAGTCATGAAAAACTCGAGTCACCGTGGCTCGGCCCTTACATCGTCACGGAAGTAATCGGAGGAGGAGCATACGGGATAAAGGACAAGAAGACGAGGGGTGGAGGAGCCAAACCCCTGGAACGTGGCGCAACTCGGGCGGTTCTACGCCTAGAGTCGAAATATAGTCCTTGTAAAACTTCAATGTAATGAAACGCCCGCGAGTTTTCGGACGCACTCTTTTCCTTTTTCGGGGCACCGAGTGGGGCCGGAGAAGGTTTTTAATGAGGCGGGCTCGCGGTGCTGCAATATAATAAAGATAGTGGCTATATCACCTTCTTCTTTGTCAACGCGACCAAAGTCATCGTTCCGACGAATTTCAATATAGTTCATCGATAAAAGAAGAAAAAATCTTGCCTTGGTATTCAAATACCTCGTGAGTCAATAAAAATACAAAATAGTACTCAATAAAAGCTCGGGGGCTCACACTTGCCCTCAATATATAAATGCCTTGGTCCACAACCTCGCAAATATACAAATATAGAAAAAGTCACCGAAATACTCGGGGCTAGGCAAACATAGAAATATAATGGTTGCTTTACAATATGGTCATGGACTACAAAGAAGAAATTTCTACAAGAAGCAAATAACTAGTCTTGATTCGAGTATGTCGTCAAGAGTAACTCTGTTCTCCTCAGGAGCAGCACCAAGAAAGTCGGCATAATGGCCATCGGGAAAAAAGTCGGCATCCATCCGAAGAAGGTCCTCAATCATTTCTTCGGCTATAGGTGTAACCTTCGTGTTAATCCTATCAACACCAACTCTCCGGCGTTTTACCTTTTGATGAACCCTATCGACAACTTGGGCAAGGTCAAGCTTTGAGTGACAGATCCGGAGCATGATAAGAGCAAATCGGCACCGACTACCAGTTGTGCTTTGACAAAATCGTGGATACTGCGAGCATCCTTGAATCTCTCCATCAATTCAGGAAGAGTTTTTGGTGGGACATTCCGAGGAAACATGGAGTTGTAAACCATAGATAAGGTTTTGGTACAGAAGTGAAGGAAATCACGGGTTTGAGAGGTACGATCCTGAAATCTGATAATTTGGCGGGTCCTCTCCGGAGTGGCCCAAAACAAAGAACCATGGTCCAAGGAAAGATTGACAAGGAGGTTTGTCCTAGTGTTTACCCTCTCTTCCTCGGCAGCAGCATCAATAAAGGCACCTATCAACACAACAAAGGGACAACCTTTAGGAGACAATAGCATGAAGATGAAAGATATTACAAGACGAGACAAACATACCCGACATATCTGCACTGGCTTCATTCATTAACTCGAGCATGAAATTTTCTCGAGTGACCGCTTTTTCAGCTTCAGAAACAGCAATCTCCTTAGCAGCCATAGCCTCATGGACCTGTCGAAGGGCAACTTTTTCGGCTTCAGATGATTTACGAGACTGCTCCATCATCACAAGTGTTTGCTTTTTCGCATACTGAAGTTGTTGTCGAAGATCATTCAATTCTTGCGACAGGGTATCATCGACAGGTGCAGTATCAGTAACAGTTCTCTCCGCGCGGGAAGAAGGCGAAGCATTGGAAGGAGTAGGAATTGGAGTATAGTTATCAAATATCAACTGAAATTTAAAACAGAACAACATTAAAAAACAGGCAAAGATAGAGTTCTTCATTAATCTCTCGAGAATAATTACAAGGGCCCTACAGTGGGGCTAGGGAAATACGTGTCGCCAAAAGACTACTTTGGTGACAAGAGCAAAAGAAGCAAAAGAAAAACAGAGGCATGCAACTAGACCTCCGGCCTTGACGAACTAGGAGTCGACGTTGGCTGGATCCCGAGATACGCCAAGATTTTCTTCGTATTGGGCTTGGCCGCCTTCATCGGTGACTTCCACCTCGACTTTTCTATCGGATCGGTGTCGCCAACCTTTGTCCGGTCGAGAGTCCGCCGACCGTCGAAACCGAGCAACAGTATTTTCAACCGCTACCTTCATGTTCTCATGACGCAGCTTCAGCCCAAGATCTTCTGATGTATTGAACATCTTGGCAAGGTCAAGGAAAGTCGAAGGTTCCTCTTTCTTCGGGAAGAAGTAGGGGAACAACGCCGACAAAGCCCCACTGGCATTGGCCACACCTTCACGAATTTCGCGTCCATGGGACTCTAGAAGAGAAAGTGCGTCAAGGAGAGGGTCATTGACAGATTTCTCCGGATCAAAATCTTGGTTGGTTTGAGCTGCCATATAAAACAGAATGTTAGTCGAAAACCAAGAAACAAGAAGTACAAACAAAACGAAGGGACAAGCGATATTACTCGGCGTGCGTCGACTTTGCGAATTCAAGCGCTTGATGATCCCTTGTTCTCGTGCAACCTGTGCAGATTTTTGCTCGTGCAAGGCGAGACTCAGCATCTTTGAGCCTTTGCTGCAATTCTTCGACACTAGCAGCCTTTGCCTTGGCATCATCGGCTTCAGCTCTGGCTTCGCTAGCGGCAAGTTCAGCCTTCTTGCGAGCCGTTTCACTTTTCTCGAGATTCCGAGAAAGTGTCTCGGCACGTTTGTTAGCCTCTGCAAGTTTTTCTGTTGAGAAAGGAAAAGAAAGAGAAGAAAGATTCAAAATAGCGACAAGCAGAAGGAGTAAAAATTCAAGGAAAAACAGCAAGTACAACAGTCGTTACCTTCGGCTCTGTCGGCATACTCGCGGTACCCAATAAATTGGGACCCGATGCGGATGAGATCCTTGATCATAGGCTGTCAAAGAAAAAAGTAAGAAGGGGAAAAACTTCGGCATTACAAGAGTAAGGGTCCGCAAAAGCAAAATAGAGGAAATATAGATCTCGATAAACTTACATCATCTAAGAGCTGCGACGAAGAGCTGCCCAATTGAGGAGGAGGCTCAATGACCATTTCAACCCTTGCCCTTTTTGGCGAAGGGACAAGGGGGCTTGACGGTGGAGTAGTAGTGACGACGTTTTGTTGGGGAGACGATGTTTCATCTCCTTCAACTAACGTGTCTGAAACAAGCACAGTACGTGACGTGCCGGTCCGAGGAGCTACGTCAGTAGCTGGTACTTCCTCCTCATCACTAGTAAACAAAAATCGACAGTATAAAAAGCAAGACAGAGTTAAACTTTTCGAGTACATCAAAAAAGGGGGAGAGATAAAATTGACTTACGAGCTGATGAGGGACTCAAAATAAGGATCATAAGCTGCCTTCGGATCCGAAGGAACAACTTCTTCGACCTTAGAAATGTCGGAATCCTCGACTTCAGTCCTTTTCCTTTTGTTCTTCGGAGAAACGAGCAGGAGGAAGGGATTCGGTCGACTCAACGGCCTCGGACTCAGCCTCTCTCTCATGAGAAGCCGCAGATTTGTGAGAACCCGCAACTTCACTTTCGGGAACGTAAGAAGCTTGAGTATCGTCGGCAACGATGGTCATTTCTTCGACCTCTCCACCCTCGGGAAGAGGAGGAAGGGAAGTTATACTAGGATGATCCTGAAAAAATAGAAACCAAAGAAAAAGTAAAGACATGACAGTACAATGAGATGCAAGAAAAAAGGTGCAACAAGATAAAAACGCGGAAAGACAAAATACCTTGGGGAGTGGATTGGTGGAGCTGTATGGTTCCACACGACAAGAAGAAGGAACTGGATCTTTGCCCGGGCGAGAAAGCCTTCGAACCAACTTCTCCAAGTCCTTGGTGGAAAGGTCACCGGAGATTCGGTTGGCGTCATTTTCACCGGAGTACGTCCACGAGGGGATTTTTGCGAGCCTGAAGAGGCTGCACTCTAATCCTAAGGAAGTAAGCAGTGATTTGAACACCGGATAGCTCCTCGCCTCGAGTATTTTGAAGGCTGGCGAATGCGAGACATGAGCGCCTCTGTCGCCTTTTTCTCTTCCTCGAAGCTTCGGCATCCCGGGAGCAACGGCGCTGAATTTTGGCACTCCCGTCGAAGGGAATTATGTTGTGCTCAACGGAGTTGGCGCTTTCTTCGTGAATGTAAAGCCACTTCTTGCGCCATCCTTGGACGGAATCGGGAAACTTGACGTCGAAATAATCGACATCGGTACGAATACGGATAACAACGCCACCTATGTTATAAGTGACGTTGTGGGAGCCATTGCGGCGGAGGCAGAAGATGCGTTTCCAAAGAGCCCAATTAGGAGCAACTCCAAGAAAGCATTCGCAAAGGGTGATAAAAATAGAAATGTGAAGGATGGAATTGGGGGTCCGATGATGCAGTTGAATCCCATAGACAAAGAGAAGACCGCGGAGGAAATCATGGATTGGGGTAGAGAGGCCGCGGATAAGATGATCAACGAAACTAACCCGATACTCCATTGGAGGCTTGGGATAGCTTTCTTCACAGGGAAAGCGGATGGCGCCTTCCTTCTTCATCAGGCCAAGCCTTTTCATCGGGTTGGAGTCTTGGTTGGAGATCTTGGATCTCTCCCACTCAAAATCTTCGGCGGCCATCGCGGACTGCGGAGTGCTTGTGGCGGGTCAAACGCGCACGCGGCGGCATCCACGGAAGCGGGTTGAGCAATGTATGCGAGAGCGGGAAATCGGCGAAGATTGGGTGCGAGAGGAAGATTTGCGAAGAGGAACAGGTGAGCGGCGCAAGCGAGGGATGAACGGAGGTTGAAGACAGGTTTATATAAGAATTGGGTGAAGCAGTGTACCGTTGGATGAGGAAATCGTGTGGTGAGAATTGATCTTCTGGTTACAAGGGCAAAAAAGTATTTTTACTGGGACAAGCGTTACCGCACGAGCACCAGACAAAGCGGAGGACGTGTGTCCCCCACTTGCACGACGTGTCAACATGGTGGGAACGACGGACCCACAAAGCAGGAAAATATCGACCAGTGATAGAGTTGAAGAAAATTTGACAAGGGAAAGTATGTCGACAAGTTAAAGGAGAATGGCGACAGGATAAGTTATTTGAATGCATCGGGAGCTTTTGGTCAGAAACAAGTTTTTGCCCAAATGCTCGGGGGCTACTTTGAAAAAAGAAAAATTTCGACAATGGCAAATATAGAAAATGTTGAGTCTACAGTCAAGCACAAGTTCTTGGCTGTAGCCTCGGGGGCTACTCCCATCAGGAGCGCTGTTCGCGCATCCGATAAAAAAAGGAAAAACAAAAAAGAAAGAGAGAAGAAGGAGGAAAGAATATCAAGAGATAATGGCAATATAGTGACAAGGTGGACTAAAATGTTGAGCCTACAACCAAGCACAAGTTCTTGGCTGTAGCCTCGGGGCTACTCCCATCGGGAACGCTGTTCGCGTGCCCGATGAAATTGACAAAGGAAAAATAGAACAAGCAAGAGAATATATTTCGAGTTATCATTAACTCTCCATATACTCCCATCGGGAAAGCAATATAAGTCATATTTGACTCAATAAAATGTGCCATTCCAGCAGCCGGAAAAGCACTCGACAATATATTCTCGAACGCCGAAGTTGCGATCAATTTCTCGAATGCCGCAAAATTGCGAAGGTAAGACCCCAGACCTATTCTGCTGGGCGTGGCATCGCCGAAGACCGCGCTCTGCTACTTTTATCCGTATCAACAGATACGAAGAAAAATCTCGACGGACGCGTTAGGTACTCGATAAATTTAACGGGACTCGACAGAATGGTAAGACCTTAAGCGGCGCCTGTCGAAGTTTACACCGGTATCCCGAAATCATGTCCGGGGACGTGATTTTGAAGTAGGTTTTTGCGGATTGCCACTAGAGCAGTTAACTAGTACCTGATCCGTCAGATGAACTAGCCCCAACTACCAATATCCCTGTACAATATAGAATTTTGTGAGAAAAAGTATGAAAGTTAGAGCTTTCGAGTAAAAATAAACAGTAGAGATTTTCCCGACTCTATGATTCAAGCAAAATCTCGGGGCTACTGACATAGGCATCCCAAATGGGCCTGCCTAATATAGTACCCGGGGTTTATTGAAGGCCCACTACCCGAAGAATAAGAAGACTCGAGAGCCCAAGATGTATTTAAGGAAAAGATAGAGTTGTAATAGGAAGTGTTATTTGTAATCCGGCGGGATGAGTTAGAAACCGTCCCGGACTATGTAATCCTTGTATAGCACGAATCCCTCGGCTCCACCTATATAAAGGGGGGTCGAGGGACGAGAAGATCATCGAATCATTGTCTGCAAACCCTAGTTTTCATATTCGTCGAGTACTTTTCGGCTGAAACCTTCGAGATCTACTTGCCCTCTACTTCTAACTAAACCCTAGCCTATAATCCATAGGCATTGACAAGTTAATCCCTTGTCACCGAGTCCGTCCCCACTACACAGGGGACGCTACAGGCGCACCGGACATAACGAAATGCGAGTCGAGGAGACACCGAGCCGACGCGTCAGCGGCACAGGAAAAATTTGTCCCCTCTCTCGCCAAATCGCACCTCTCCCGTCGCGCATTTCTGCCCTCCCAACACATTTCACCTCCTATCCCGCCAATTCACTTTTCCCCCTCCCGCCGTCGCCGCCACTACCTCTCCCCATCCATGGCGCCGCTGATAGGCCCCAAAAAAATGCCAAAGAAAGCGGAAACCAAGCCGCCGGGCAATGAGACGAAAGGGGTGAAGGCGCCCTTCGCGAAGCCGCGGAAAGCGCCGGCTCCGAAGAAGAAGCCGGAAGGCTGGGACGACGATCAATGGCAGCAAGACTGCCTGCGTCGCAAGATGTCGACGGCTAAGCGGACGGGACGGAGGGCGGCGCAGCAGGAGAAGAAGACGGTGGCGGCGCGCGTGCAGTAGCACGCGTTGGCCGCGTGTATCACCGCCACCAACACGAGCCCATGGAGTACATCGGGGCCAGCGTACATTGAGGGAGTGCTGTCCTCGTCGACATCCGGGTTCTACAACGATGTCCCCTCCTCCACTCCCGGGTGTGTGACGCCAAACTTGTCGCCGCAGTACCAGGATACGCTATCGCATGGTGGCTTCAACCCCAACGCCGTCTTCTACTCCCCGGCGTACGAGCAAGCACCCCAGCGCGAGCCAGGGCCCGGTGCGGATGGTGCCCCGTTCACTGGCCGCAGGGGACCCGCTCGAATTCGAGGGCGCCAGTGCTAAGGAGGAGGAGGAGGGGGTGGAGGAGGACGACGACGAGGACAAAGAGAGCGGCGACGAAGAGGACGACGAGGACGCGGGTGCCACGGAGGATGCAAATGATCTTGTGGAAGTTGTCGCGGCCGACGTGTAGGATAACGTTGCATAGAAAACAAAAATTTTCCTACCGCGAACACGCAATCCAAGCCAAGATGCAATCTAGAAGACGGTAGCAACGAGGGGGTATCGAGTCTCACCCTTGAAGAGATTCCAAAGCCTACAAGATGAGGCTCTTGTTGCTGCGGTAGACGTTCACTTGCCGCTTGCAAAAGCGCGTAGAAGATCTTGATCACGATCGGTTCCGGCGCCACGAACGGGCAGCACCTCCGTACTCGGTCACACGTTCGGTTGTTGATGAAGACGACGTCCACCTCCCCGTTCCAGCCGGGCAGCGGAAGTAGTAGCTCCTCTTGAATCCGACAGCACGACGGCGTGGTGTCGGTGGCGGTGTAGAAGTCCGGCGGAGCTTCGCTAAGCTATGCGGGCAATATGGAGTGGAGGAGCAAAGCTAGGGTTTGGGAGGGGGTGGCCGGCCACTCAAGGGGGGCGGCCAGCTTATGGTCTTGGGGTGGCCGGCCCCCTCCCTTGGCCCCTCATTATATAGGTGGATCCCAAGTGTTGGTGTCCAAGTCTTCGAATAAGACCCGAAACCAAAACCTTCCATAGGAGGGGGCAAACCTAGCCCAACTAGGACTCCCACCCAAAGGTGGGATTCCCACCTCCCATGTGGGGGGTGGCCGGCCCCCTATGGTGGAGTCCACTTGGGACTCCACCCCATCTAGGGCTGGCCGGCCATGGAGGTGGAGTCCACAGGGACTCCACCTTCCTTGGTGGTTTCTTCCGGACTTTTCTAGAACCTTCTAGAACCTTCCATAGAACCTTCCGCGACATTTTATTTCACATAAAATGACATCCTATATATGAATCTTATTCTCCGGACCATTCCGGAACTCCTCGTGATGTCCGGGATCTCATCCGGGACTCCGAACAAATATTCGAACTCCATTCCATAATTCAAGTACTACCATTTCAACATCCAACTTTAAGTGTGTCACCCTACGGTTCGAGAACTATGCGGACATGGTTGAGTACTCACTCCGACCAATAACCAATAGCGGGATCTGGAGATCCATAATGGCTCCCACATATTCAACGATGACTTTAGTGATCGAATGAACCATTCACATATATTACCAATTCCCTTTGTCTCGCGATATTTTACTTGTCCGAGGTTTGATCTTCGGTATCACTCTATACCTTGTTCAACCTCGTCTCCTGACAAGTACTTCTTTACTCGTACCGTGGTATGTGGTCTCTTATGAACTTATTCATATGCTTGCAAGACATTAGACGACATTCCACCGAGAGGGCCCAGAGTATATCTATCCGTCATCGGGATGGACAAATCCCACCGTTGATCCATATGCCTCAACTCATACTTTCCGGATACTTAATCCCACCTTTATAGCCACCCATTTACGCAGTGGTGTTTGGTGTAATCAAAGTACCTTTCCGGTATAAGTGATTTATATGATCTCATGGTCATAAGGACTAGGTAACTATGTATCGAAAGCTTATAGCAAATAACTTAATGACGAGATCTTATGCTATGCTTAATTGGGTGTGTCCATTACATCATTCATATAATGATATAACCTTGTTATTAATAACATCCAATGTTCATGATTATGAAACTAATCATCCATTAATCAACAAGCTAGTTTAAGAGGCATACTAGGGACTTCTTGTTGTCTACATATCACACATGTACTAATGTTTCGGTTAATACAATTCTAGCATGATATATAAACATTTATCATAAACATAAAGATATAAATAATAACCACTTTTATTATTGCCTCTAGGGCATATCTCCTTCACGACGTGAGGAAGAAGAGGAAGAAGAAGATCTCGGGCACACGAGGCCCCAAGTGAACGGTTCTGGAGGATCAATGTCTCTGCGAGTCATGGTCGACGGTGAGCCATGAATCCATCATCGGCGCCAACCAAAAGTACGGGAAGTATTGGGCGAGGATCAAGGCAGAGTTCGATAAGTGCAAGCTAATCAACAGCGATTACCGCAAAGTGACAATGAAGAGGAGACAAAAGCAATGTCGACGCGATGGACCATAATCTAGGCGTCAGTGAACATGTTCCATGGATTCTATAGCGAGGTCGAGACCAGAGGCGACATCGCATTGACGTTAGCGGCGTGGTACGACTCTTTCTTAGATAATCTGTAGCGCCTACATTTTGTTCGACGATCTGATTGTCTTTCCTTCGGTTAGTTTGACAAGGCCATGGATATGTACCAGAGGCACTCGAAAGGGCATAAGTCGTTCGCGCTGATGCATTGCTATAGCAAGCTCGAAAAGAACGAGAAATGGCGGCTGGCGCGCCTTTCGTTGTCGAAGGGGAAAGACGCCATTGATCTAGATGCGCTGCTGGCAATATCGGCAGGGCGTCATATCGGCAACAAGGCTGCCAAGGCCGCCTTGGCTGACGCTGCGTCGACAGAGAAGACGTAGGCGTCGATCACGCAGTGCATCGCCGAGGTCTCCTCGACCCTGCTCTTCCGCGGCAAATGAACCGATGAAAGATGGGCGGCGCTGCTCAAGAGGCAAGAGGAGAAGATGTCGCTCAAGAAACGCAAGACCGACATGTCCCTGCTGACAGCGTCGACAGAAGTGTCTCCCCGGACGCGGGCGATGCACAACTTCTTCAAAGGCAACGGCAGCGGCAGCAACCCCAATCCCGAAGCAAGAGCCGGCAGACGCGTCTGCGACAACATCTGGTAGTACTGCCTCTGCCTCGGCATCGGCGACGGAGCATGCACACCGGGCAGATCACGACGAGTTCGTCGTGATCGACGGGCCTACGTCGACTCAGGATGCGCCGTCGGCGTCGTCCTCGCCCAACTTCTTCCCCTTCTTCTAATTTTTACGTCGGCTTGTAATATGATCGCGCGCCCAGTACTTTGATCGCTGCTACTCTGACCGCGACGACTTCGGCGGGAACGATCTCTTTTGAATGCAAACTATTTAAATTTCTATTTAGGGATGGTGTTTGGGGGATGCGGCTGGGGAGCGACGTCCGCCAACCGCGACACGAATAAAACACGGACCAACGCTCGATTCGGTACCGTTTTAGGGACGGTTTGAGGGAAGATGCTC